>NW_022196906.1:23035393-23079547 GCF_008632895.1 Mastomys coucha
AGAGAGAGAGAGAGAGAGAGAGAGAGAGAGAGAGAGAGAGAGAGAGAGAGTGAGAGAGAGGTTGGAGTGTGGGAATGTGCATGTGTGTTGTATGCAAGTGTGTAGAAGTTGATGGCAGGTGTCTTCCCCAGTCATTCTCCAGCTTATGTATTGTGTCTGGGTGTCTCCATGAAGCTAGGGTTTGTGGATTGCAGCGAATCTAGCTAGCCATCTCACTTCAGGGATCCCTTTTCTCTGACTACCATAGCTGTCAAGGTCTTACGTGGTTGCTAGAGATCCAAATCCTGTGCTCATGGTCATGAGACAAGAATTTTATCCACTGAACCATTATGGCAGCCCCTCCTGCTATGACTTGCAGTTAAGGTCTGCTGCTTCTCATCTTAGACGGATGTGATGATGACGAGCCTGTCTTCATAGACTGTTCTAGCTCTTGTCTGCCTAAGGAAGTCACACCTCCATCTCAGACTCTGACTTGTCCTTGAAAATTATATAATTTGAGATGAAATATTCCCCGCCAAAAGGTACACTAATGACCTACTTACCAGTCAAATGTTACTCTGCATAGGGTCTCAGTTTTCCTTTCTTCTTTCTCTTTTCTCTTTTGGATATTTTGAGGGAAGGTTTCATCTTTTATTGTAGACTGCCCTCAATAAAATAGGACATGCCAAGGATTGTCAGAAAACACCGAAGCTGTGGTAGGGGACAAGACTCCCTTTGCAAAAGTCTTAGAGAGAGACTAGACTAACAAATGCCTTGACTTACATATCGAGCTATCCATAACTGTGAAATGATAAAATTTGTTTTTATGCATAAATTTTTATATCATATATGCATTTCAGGGACATTAGTATGTTATTTGTACTGATTACTAGAGGGATTGGTCAAAGTATAGCTATGTGGGTTCTGCTCACATGCATAGAACCTGAGTCTTCTGAGTTAAAGCCTTTTTATAGTTTTTGAGGAAATTATTTTGTGCAATCATTGAACCTGTAGTTATAATGGTGTTTCACAACAGTTGTGGGCCATACGCTGACATTTTTTTCAGTGTAGTTAAACTTTATAAACAATAGGAGCCAGGTCATGGTTATCTCTGACTTTCAATGCATTGAGAAAACTAGTTTACTTGATAGCTTGTCAAATACTTATTGATACCATGATTGATTGGGTTAAGTGATTATAGTCATTCCATGATCCAGTGACTTAACAGGTTGCATTCAGTAATAAGAGTCCCAGAGTGGGACTATGTATATATGGCTTGCATGGGACTACATACGGCCTATGGACAGCCCTTGGGTGGCTCTGGTTCTAAGGCAGAGTTACTTCTGCCATTTGTCTTTCATATGATATTTATATTTTCTGATTTAAAAAAAAACCTGTAATTCCTATTAGTGTTTTAGGAAAAGATTTTCCTTAAATATGTGACTTCAGAAGGCTTATGAAGCGTTTAGTATAATTTATATCTAGTCTTGGAGCCAATTATTTCCTCTGAGGAATGCGTGCTTAATTTAAAACTGTAGTTCAATGAGTGGTATGAATTATCTCACAGATAATGTTTTACAGCCAAATTTTCAGGAGCATAGCTACTTCATTAAGCAATGTGACAAGCAAAGCACTAAAAATGAAGCAAGCAGGATCAAGCTGACTATGTGATCTTCCCCTCTCCAAGCCCCACAGGAGCCCATCACTAGCCACAGTGCTGATCTTGGAGGCCTGCTGCAAAGGATGGGGCCAAGCCAAGATCTGGAGTTCACAGATTGTGTGGCAAAACTCTCTTAACTGAAAATAATAAGAACCATGTTATTATTTTTATCATACCCGAGAATAAATTTGTCAGGAGGACAGCTGTAGCTATTGGAGGGGATACAGCTGACTCTTTCCTTAATAATTTTATGGTATGCATAGCAGCTGAGATCAAATCAATGGGCCACAGAAATTGGAAAAATATAGATAGAACCTAGAATCCCAACATCAGAAGTGAGTAGAAATTATTTTTAAAATTTAATGCCAACACAGAATTTAGCAGTGCCAGCTAAAGGCAAGAGGGCTAGAGCAGCCTTCTAACTATTGAGACTTTCTACACCTCAGTCTGCATCAGGGTAGTTCTGAAAAATTCAAAGTGGGCTTCAGGACAGCTGCTTAGGTGAGTTGCCATCACCCTTTATGACAGCAAGTGAGCCTGCATAGTTCGATCTCTACACTGGAGGAAGCCACTTTCTTTTCCCACTCTGAATGGTAAAGTACACAGAAATACCACAGTAGAGGCAAAGTGCTGAGTACCAACTTCAAGAAGCTAGAAGTGAGAATTGAAAACAGTGTTCAAAACCATAAACTAAAGACAGGTAGGAAGACAGTCATACTGTGCCTACATACTACATACTTCATATTGTGCTACATGAGTGTGCACTGTAGTGCTGGAACCACAAGCACAGATTAGTGCAATATAGGACACAGAAGTGGGAGGACCATGAACTTTGAGGCTAGGATGGACAAGGTTGGGCATCACATTGGGCCTTCATGTAATCCACATTGCAATAGGTACAGTGGGATGAGACTACCAACATTAAACATGTTTGCAATATGGAATCGGTGATGAATGATTTATAGTCTACATACCATAAAAATATTAAGCAAAGAAACAGCTGTAGCCCCTCCAATAACTAAAGCCATCCACCCGACAAATTTATTCTTGGGTATGATAAAATTTACAACAGGGTTGCTATTATTTTAAGTCATAAGAATTTTACCACCCAATCTGTGAACTCCGGAGCTCCATTCACTCTGTCCTTTGCTGCAGAGTAGATTCTGATGGCTTCAGATGAGGCTGGAAAGAATGACTGAAGAGATGCTGAGACTACAGGCAATGCTTGCTGGCTTCAAGTGAACAGCCACAAGTTTGGGTGCAACTCACATCCTATGGATTGTAGTGAACAATGACATCTGTGTGGTTGAGACTCCTCTTTCATAAGACAGAAGGTCACTCTGCCTTACAGGATATGTGTAAGCACGAAATGAGTACATACTATGCATATTCCACTCAATGAATGGAAATACCACACCTACTAGTTTCAGTGGTATGAACTAAATTTGGGCACTTTAAAATAAAAAAGAAAAAGACAAGAAAATCTCAACTAAGAAATGAAAGAAGGTCAGATATCATCTTTGCTGGTAGGGATGCAATAAACTCTACAAAGGATTCATCATATATCCTTTAATTAGTATCTCTACTCTTTTCACTTAAAATAGGATTTGATTTACAAGAAATACAATTTCTCAGGATCTCTTCTTCTTAAAAACAAATCAAGTAGAGTTGTATATCACAGGTAAGCCTGCTTGAGGGCTTGAGAAACATTCTGAATTCACAGCTAAGAACAAAATGTTAAAGATACATTTACATATATACACATATTCTTTTCTCTCTCTTTCTCTCTCTCCTTCTCTCTCTCTCACATACACACAGACACACAGACACACACACACACACTCAATTTTCCTCTAGATCTTGATCAGAGGGCTGACACAAAAGAGAATCTGATAATCTCTGCAAGAGTGAGCAAATTTAAAAGCTGTCTTTCATAGAAACTGTTCTGGAAGGTTTCAAACTGATTTTATCCCATGGCAAACTGAGGAATAAGCCTGAAAAGACTGGATGAGAAAATTACTTTTGTTATCAAATACAGGGACAATCCTTAGAAAGTGACATATGCTGAACTATTCTAAATGGCTGGCTTCCATCTTTAGGCAGACACTTCCTTAAACAGGTTACTGCTGGTTACCAGCCAGCTTGGAACTCATGTCACAGAGTGCATGTGTGGCAACATCTCCATGACATTACCTATGTGCCGTCACCCACTTTCTAGCTAATATGGCTACTTCTTATTCCTGGGAAGCTCATCTTAATAGTTCTTGGTAATTCCCTTTCTGTTGGATGCAAAGGTATTAACTATAGTAGAGTTTTCAGGGCTTCATTTATATATGGTAAATACCCAGGATGACATCTCCAAACAGTTTCATTGTTCAAGAGAACCTCTGTTTGTGAAGGCAAATAATACTCATAAAATTAATCTGTTAACCTGATCCCATCATAAATCAATATAAATTCAATACAAAATGTGAATTGATTCCAAACATACAATTCCAAACATATATTGTATGTATAAATACATATATGCATATATATCTGAGCAAAATACTAAGGTAGGTTCTCTGTATATTAAAATGCATTAGATATTTGGAAGTGAATGCACATATATTTGAATGTTTATGAATATGCATATGCAAAGTGCCATATTTTAACGTATAAAGAATAAAAAAGGAATTCCTTTGGTAGTTCAGATTAGGAAATTTAGAGAGAATAAATTCTCTATAAAAGAGAAGCTACAACCTAAAATGTTTATGAGAAGGAGTCCTTTGTCTTCTACCTGGGAGGCAGGATATGTTTACTACTTAGCAAAAGCCAGTCTCTAATGATAGGGGTGATAGTTTTCAGGGTAGGTGAGGCTTCTGAGGCTGCTGAGTTCAGTTAGCTAGGTGCCCTTCCCATTTTCCCCACTTGAGGACCTGCCAGCTGAGTTCAGCATGCAGACCTTCTATTATGGGTGATGCTATCAAAATCAAAGAGCACAGCTGGATGCTTGGAGTTCTCAGCTTGATGTCTGGAACCTGAGTATTTGCAGGAGTGCAGCTGATGGCTGCTAAAAAAATAAATAAAATATAAATAAATAAATCAGCTTTTGATTTGTAAAACTCAGCCAATTTGATCTGAAAGACATTGATGGGGGATAAATATAGAAGCCAGCAGTGCCATGTCATCTCAGGCTTTAGGCATTTGCTTTGCTTCTTTCTGACTCTCTTGAGGCAGAAGTCAGTGTAAAGTATTGCAAAAGAAGAAAGACTGAACCTTTTTGACACTGCATGCCCAGAATCACTTAAGGAAAGTCCACTTATTTGAGAGGCTGCTAAAGGGTTAGGAGCTTTCCGATCTGAAGAGGACATGCTCAGGAAGAGACCCACTCCTAGCAGTCTCCCTGACCACCACCTCACAGAAATCTTAGTTGGTATGTGAGTAGCTAGAATAGAACTATCAGCAAAGCTCATTGAGCAGTGTTTCCTAATTGGAGGATTATGGAACTCTGGCCCAAGAGCTTAAACCTGAAATAGCTTTGTTTGTGTTTGTGTGTGTGTGTGTGTGTGTGTGTGTGTGTGTGTGTATACATGCTCTCCCTTGGGGGTGATTCTACTCTTTACCAAAGGGGAACCTGATAGCAGTGGAAAATGTGACAAAATAATATCTGCACTGTTGTGGTCCTTCACATCACAGGTAGTCATGGTTTAGAACCAAATCTGCATAAACTCACACTTTCTCAAAGGAAAATAAAGCCCTCTAAATCTAGCTGGCAAAAGCAAGCACATAATGGCAAAGTTAAAGCATAGCAGCATGCCTGCTTTCTTAAACATTTTGTGGACAATGGGAAGTAAAGTAGCTTATCTACAAGCCCTCTGAAGAATACCCATGCACAGCAGACAATTATTCGTTTTATTAAAGGGGACAACCATTGCCCACCAAGACCTGGTTTGAAAGATATGGAGTCTGGGAGGTCCTGTATGGAGATAGTGGGTCGTGGCCAGGGAGTTAGTGGACATGGTTTTCCCTTTTGAAACAGCATTCTCAGGGGCAGAGCAGATTATGGGCTCTCTTGAAGAAACTCATTTGTTATGGAGCATGCCAAGAAAACTCCTACAAAGGGCAGTTGTTTGGGAAGGCATGGAGTAGAGAAGAGGGGTGGTTTTAAGTCTGTAATTGAGATAACTTAAGGGATATATTCAATGGAATTCTAAAAGAAAAGTGCCAAGGTTCTATGAAAACTGGAGATAGAAATCCTGTGTTTGCAATTGGTACAGAAAGGATGCATACTGGCCCTGTGCAGATGGTAATAACTGGAGAAGTCATATGAACATATACATAGAATGGCAGGAACAGGAACATTTGGGCCAAGAGGGAAAGAGGCATGATTGAAAACTTTGTATTTATCATCTATCATTATAGATTTCACGTAGGAGAAAAACGGGTGTGTGTGTTTTCAAACAGTTGTCAAAACCTAGCCATCAGCACAGATACTTCATACCTAATTGTGTTACCTGGAGCATGTGCAGGCCCCCTGCCCATCTGTTTGTGAATTCCTTTCAACTTTGTTATTAGTTCCAAGTGTCATTTCTCAACCACATGGAATCTATAACAGGAAGCGTGTAGGGAAAACAACAGAAGCTCTGATTTAAGGGGATATGTTACTAATTTTCCTCGTATACTTTGTTACTTTTGTTACATTGTGTGAGCTCTACATGTCTGGGCATGCACATCTGGAAACTGGATACAAAGTGACACAGTAAGAAAAGACCTGCATGGCATTCTTGACTTCTGCCTATAGCCAGGATATTAGAAAGTAGGTAAACTTGTGAAAGCTATCCAGTCTCACCACCCTTTGTGGTAAAATGCAGATATTTTTTTACTGTTGATAGACTGAGTATGAGGATTATATGAGAAAATTCAGAGAAAAGCTTAGAAGAATGATTGACGCCCAAGAGGTTATCAGGGTTAGAAAGAAAAAAAGCCACAGGAGAAGTTTGGGGTGGGTTCTCAAAGGTGACACCTGAAAAGACCCACCCCTCTTCTACTTTGATCTTCTCTTGTCAGTTAATTCACACTTTGAATTCACACTACTCCTTCAATGGAAATTCCTAGCCATGATCAAGATTTCCATGTCTGCACTCCAACTTAGGATCCTGCTGCACCCCAGGCTCATATCTGCAGGGAAATGCCCACCGGTTGTTCCCAAGCCTTGACTGCCTAGACTCCCCTGCTTCCTCTTCTCACTTTCTTTCACAGCTCTGACAACTCCCAGTTCTCCTGAGGTGAAGTGGAATCATATTATCTTATGTCTTCTTCACCTTCAATCTAGTTATCCTGGTGGAGGGGTCCCACCCTCACATTGACACTTCGTGATGTGCTCTCTGCACATCTTCATCTGTCCTATCATCTTCATTTGGGCCTAGTTTATTTGTTAATTCTATCATTACCCAACTTATTATTGCTAAAATATTGGCAATAGCAGTAATCAACTGCTATTCAAATCCATTCTCTGCTTGACATGAATGATTCTGACATGATGCTATACAGAAACTTCTCTTGGGCCCACGCCTATGTCTCCAGGTTAGTTCCTCAGCACTTTCCTCAAATGCACCAGACACACCAGCAGCATTCTAAAAATACCAGGCAGCACATGAATCTGTGTGTCTGAATCTCCTGCTCTGTGCCTTGAATGCCTTATCTGCTTTGTCCACTTTAAACCTCTACACAGGCTTCATAGCTGTCTGGCACTGCACTGCTGAGAACCCTGTTCTGACCCTCCCATGTCCTCCCTTGTCTCCACTCTGTGTACGCCTCTGTTTGTTGTGGTTCAAGGGTAACACTGCCTTCTTGTGTACTTTTCAAGAGAATGGAATCTTTTATTTATTCTATACCTACAACAGAGTTAAGCACATGGAAGTCACCGAGTGATTGTAAAGTTAAGTGAAATCACTGACTGGTTTAGACGGCTGACACACTCATCATGGACCATTTAGAACAGTCTTTTCTCATTTCTAAGAAAACAGTTGATATCTACCTCTTACGATTTTTCTTTGTTTGCTTCTTTCCTTTTGTTTGTATGTATATTTATATTGTGGACACACAGAAAAGACTTCTCAAAGTACCCTCAGACTAAAATAATTCATTCCATACTTTGTATGGAGAGAAAAAAAATCTAGACCTGGGTTTTGCTGTCTCAAAAAATTCCCTCCCTTAAAGTTCTCACTGTTCATATCCCTGTTTCCTCTGGCTATGAGGATACAGTGTGTCCTCATCAGAAGGGTCTATGAGAGCTGTCTTAAATCTGGTTAATTTTTTTTCTGAGTAGAATCAGCTTGGTGGTGATTCAGCTTTGTCTATTTGTAATTAGTAGGCAATGATTGCAAGGAATGTAATTAGGCTCTTTACCTTCCTAGGACAGGCAGAGGGAAAGTGCTGCGATCAACAAGAAATAGGGCTCTGTAAAGGAAGGGGGACCTCTGTGTGGGGACATGGGACACGTGCCACATTGAGAGTAGCTCTGTGCAGGAAGGGGATGATTCCAAGCAAGAGCTGATTTACCAATGAAGGGGCTGAATTCAGCCAAGCAGAGTAATGACATACAAGAGCATCAGATTTAGCCCAACTGCTCCTCACCTCCTGCTCAAGATACTTAGAGCCTAAGATATCCATGTCTTTCCTGAATCTACGATGGTGCCTGCCACTGCCACTGACAATGCTGCCCTCACTCCCTGCCATCTATGGCTCCCTGTAAACCACATTAACATGCAATCCTCAAATCTTCAAACCTGGTAACTCTTACAATCTCTTAATCCCAACTAAAGGGAGTAAGGGGCATTTCACTTGATTAGAATCCAGATGTTATTGCTACCTGACATGAGAAAGTTTGCCACTTTGACTGATGAAAAGTCATTTGTTAGTGTTGCTTAACACTCAACTTCAAGAGACTAATCACTACATCTAAAATTTGATTGTGACCATCAGCAGTGCACATAAAGCAGTCATGCATGGAGTCAGTGTCTGGAAGCATGAAAAAAGGAGGCAGAAAGGAGAGGAGGAGCATTAAGGGGAGATGAGAGTATGAGGGGGCAGTTGATAAAGTTGCATGTTAAGCAAGTACAAGGTTTCTGCTAGCCCAAGCCAGACCAAAGCCTATCACAGAGAGGAGAAGTGGGTATGAAGTCCCATCAATAGCTATTGGCAATTCTTAGCTAGTGAGAGAGGAAGGGTCCATTTTCTCTAAAAGCATAACCTCTTAGATGTTGGCCATGCTCCAGTGTGAGGCCACACCTCCAAAAATATTTGGGCAACACAAAGTGGCATTTGATGGACTGGAAAACAAGGATACACAGTTGAGTAGGAACTGGAGAGGGAATGAATTTAGAGATGAGTTCAGAGAAAGAGGGAGAACATAATCAAAGCATGTTGTACAACATTCTCAGAGAACAAATACAAAAGTACAAGTCAATTAAGAAAAATAAGTGGTTGGTAAAGGCAGTTGTTCAGTTGCTTAGGCGGAACAGAGGCTTGCTTCCATAACTCCTGTTTTCCATGGATGCTTTACACCATTGCCATCCCCAGGAGGAATCTACCACAATCATTCATTGTCAACACAATAACCTCTGATGTGTTCTAGACCACAGCACCAGACTGAATCACCATTTTTCTACAAGTGACTAATCCTCTAAAATAGGGCCAGCTAACATCTTTTTTTATGTAAAGGATAAAACAGTAACAATTTTAAGATCTGCCAACCGTGTGGCCTCTGTGCTAACTATTGAACACCACTAAGGAAGAAACAGAGAAACCACATGGTTGTGGTTGAATTTTAACAAAGCTTTAATTGTAGACAATGGCATTTAAACGTCAGGTCATTTTAACTTTTAATATACAGTGTGTTGCATCCTAAGCCACCACTAGGGGTTAGCTCCAAGACCTCCTGAGGATATTCAACTCCACAGAGGTTTAAGTGCCTCATGTAAAATGTATTTGCAGATAGTACTCTAATCACACCTACCCTTTTGTAGACTTTAAAATTTCTCTAAATTATCTACAAAGTCTCGCATACTATAAATCTATGTAAATATTTTGTCACACTATGTTATTTGGAGGATAATGATAAGAAAAGGTGTTCTGTAAATGTCTCATGCAGATGTAGTAACTTTGGATGTTGGATAGCTGAGGAGATGAATACATAACCCATGGATATAGAGGAGAAACTCTATTCTCTTCTCGATTGATATTCAACAATTCAAAAATGAAAAATAAAATAGCTATACAAAAGTGCCAGCAGGTTGAAGTTGGCCTATCAGCTGTGGTTCACTGACCTCTACTCTATGTTTCAATTGCCCGCTACCATAAGTTTTATAGTTCATGGCTCATCTAACCCTTCCTTTGTCTTAAGTCCATACTCTCCCTCTTCTTTCCCAGTACTCCCATTGTGCACTCTGGATGGTGATATTCATGGTTGTTAGCTCCTTTATGTCCTTGTGTTCTTGGAGAGATACCAGCTTGGCCATGTCATGAGGGTCTGGGAATCTGCATGGCCCTGCAGACCTTCAAGCAGAAGCTACCGATTTTCAAATAACATACATGCTTTATTGTCACTTGGTGTCTTTGATTGCTAACAAAAGTTGTAGACTGAATCTTTTTCAAAGCTGTGGCTTTGAGGCTCTCATCATCTTAATAATTACACATGTCTCTTCTTCACATTTCTCTGTTAACCTGACCATTTCTCCTCATTTGTGAACACCTTTATCCTGGCTTAGAGTTCCTATCACCAGTCCAACTTCTACCATTATTCTCAGAGACCTGCTGTACAGAAATACAATTGATCAAAACCAGACTCCCTTATTCATGACTCTTCATGACACTCTCTTCTGATCTCTTCAGTGACCTATTTCACATTTTAAACCCAGAACTTGCCTGGATCTTTATTACCTGTGAAGTCACGAATCTGAACATTTCACTGTATCCATGACATTCTGTCTTTCTACAACATTTCGTACATAACTGGATACAAAAACAATTATTCTTTCATCTTGGGCCTCAAATCCACTGATCTAGTCTGTTCAGCCTTTTCCCTCCCTTTACTCCCTTGGGATAAACCTTATACTTCTTGACCTATTATGTAATTCCTCATGCAAAAATGCCCTTATCATTCACCTCTATTTCTATCTTATATTATTATTGTAAATAACTTGGTCTCGTCCCTGCTACAATGTGATTGCCCCACCTACCTTTCCAAAGGTATCACTCCATCTGTTGCCTACATTGTTATCACTTGCCTGTCACCAGCTTCTGCTGTACTGGACCAGTTCTATGAATGTTCATCCTTCACCTTTTCACTATCTGTCTCATCACCACTGTGTTTCACTAACTTGTATTCATAGCCAAGCAGTTTTAAATGACTGTCTAAATGTGTTATCTGAAGTCCTTCACCCTGTGTTCCTGCTTGAGACAGTCCAATCTAGCACCTGTTCACACCTCTTCACTGACCCTCTTGAAATCAAAGCCATCAAATGAGTGACAATTTTCTGATTCCATTGCAAATGTTTAAGCAATTTCTTAAAAGACTTCCCAGCAGCAATTTACCAGATTGACAGCTACCTCCTTTAAATGATCTTCTTAGAGTCTATAACATCATAACCTCTGACTTGTCATTTGTTTCTCTGGTAACACCTTTATACTCTCCTTAGTAGATTTCCCTACTTTGCTGAACATCTACACATTAAATTCTTCAGAGACAAGTCCCATGAACTCTTCATATTCTTTTTGACTGTTCAGTCATTTCTTAGGCCATATAATTTATTCTTCAGCTTTGACATTCCAGGTCTATGGTAACAACTCAAACATTCCTTTCTCAGTCCCATTTCTCTTCCATGAAACTTAGAGTCACACTTGCAATGGCTAATCAAACACGGTCATGAGAGATCTGGAATGTTCCCCAGTTTTGATATTTCTAACACAAAATCTTCAAACTCTTATTCTAAAGGTTTCACTACTAACTAGTAGTTACTCATACCATGTCCCAACTGCAAAAACATACGTGCTTCTGAGTATGACATACTCTACCTCTAAATGAGGCCTCGCTTCTATCATTTTTTACACCATTTAACACATGTGCTTTTATAACTCAGAGTCTCTAAAATAGTCTTTTAAGATTCAATCTAAAACTCGTTGTAGATCTCCACTTGGAATGCATTCCCATAATAGTATTAATGGAGTGTTGCCATCTGTTTTGGCAATGCCACGCCAGTATGGATTCCAGCATATCCCTTCATTTTCTGACAACTTTCTCTTTCTCATTTTCTCTGTATTTTCCCATAATTTCTCAGGTCTGCCTGAAACAATTGATGGTAATGGAAGAAGGTTATTTCATCTTTGAGGCAGGTTTTGACTATGCATTGCTTGAAATTCTCTCCCCTCTCAACTGGTCTTGTGTTTCTTTTAGGTTACAGTTTAGGCCTGTGAACTCAGTGCCCCTCACACACACAGCCACCAGAGAAGCCTCCACTCCTAGGTGCTTTAGCACGTCTAGGATCAGTGGTGAGTAGAACACAAAATCTGCTCTAACACTACCGGCAGTAACTGGGACCATCAGGATCCAGGGACATAGGAACCCCACCTGACCAGTGGCTCTAGTGGCTAGGGTTCCTTCTGGTCTGGGCCAGTCTACTCTGGGTGTGAAGCCAGTGGCCAGTCCTATAGCCCCAGGAGGAGGCTCCACTCCCAGGTGTTCTAGCACAACCAGGATCTTAGGATCTCAGGATCCCAGGTGCGTGGTCACACTAGGATCTCAGGATCTCAGAAGCAGCTTGATTCCCAGGAACTCTGACACATCCAGAATCTCAGGATCACAGGATCCTGGAATCACAGGATCACAGAGACAGCTGGACTCTGAGGAGTTCTGACTGAACCAGAACTACAGAAAAGACAGGCTCCAGTCAGATATAGTGAGGGCAGGGATCACTAGAGATATTCAGATGGCAGGAGGCAGGGATAAGAACAGAAGCAACAGAAACCAAGATTACCTGGCATCATCAGAACCCAATTCTCCCACCATATCAAGTCCTGGACAAACCATCACACTGAAAAAGCAAGATTCAGATCTAAAGCCACTTCTCATGATGATGATGGAGGATGTTAAGAAGGATATAAATAACTGCCTTAAAGAAATACAGGAGAACATAGGTAATCAGGTGGAAGCCCTTAAAGAGGAAACACAAAAATCTCTTAAAGAATTACAGTAAAACATAAGGCAAAGGAAATGAACAAAACCATCCAAGATCTAAAAATGGAAATAGGAACAATAAGGAAATCACAAACAGAAACAACCCTGGAGTTAAAACACCTAGGAAAGAGATCAGGAGCCATAGATGCATGCATCACAACAGAATGCAAGAGATAGAAGAAAGAATGTCAGGGGCAGAAGACACCATAGAAAACATTGACACAACAGTCAAAGAAAATGCAAAATGCAAAAAGCTCTTAACCCAAAACATCCAGGAAATCCAGGACACAATGAGAAGACCAAACCTAAGGATAATAAGTATAGAAGAGAGTGAAGACTCCCAACTTAAAGGGCCAGCAAATATCTTCAAAAAAATTATAGAAGAAAACTTCCCTAACCTAAAGAAAGAGATGCCCACGAACATACAAGAAACCTACAGAACTCCAAATAGACTGGACCAGAAAGGAAATTCCTCTCATCACATAATAATAAAAACAGCAAATACATTAAATAAAGAAAGAATATTAAAAACATTAAGGGAAAAAGGTCAAGTAACGTAAAGGCAGGCCTATCAGAATTATACCAGACTTCTCACCAGAGACTATGAAAGCTAGAAGATCCTGGGCAGATGTCATATAGACCCTACAAGACCACAAATGCCAGCCCAGGCTACCATACCCAGCAAAACACTCAATTACCATAGATGGAAAAAAAAAGATATTCCATGACAAAACAAAATTTACACAATATCTTTCCACAAATCCAGCCCTACAAAGGATAATAGATGGAAAAAACCAACACAAGGAGGGAAACTACACTCTAGAAAAAGCAAGAAAGTAATCTTTCAACAAATCCAAAATAAGATGGGCTCACAAATATAATGCCACCTCCAATGACAAAAATAACAGGGAGTAACAATCACTTTTCCTAATATCTCTTAAGATACAATTTAAATTTCATCTTTGTGAAGTTTGTTGTCCTGTGTTAGTTAATGCTTTGCTGTGCCCCATGTTAGTGCTTACTACATTAAAATGGAGTTGTTAGTGATCTCTAACTAAAGGTCTGTTGAATGCAAACACTATGTCTCCATCTGTCAAATATACAGTTGCTGAAAGAAAAATTAATAAATAAATAAAAGTAAATCTAACACATCTGCTCACAATATACTTAGCTGGCTAGGTCAACATTTGTTTTTTACCTATATTTTTATAGATTTGATGATTAAAGCCATTTGTTTAGGATCTCAATACCTATTGTGAGCTCCTAAATGAAGTATCTTTATTACTTCCTTAATAACCCCTGGAATACAAACTCGATGCTCTGGAGTCACATTCCTTACCACTTCCAGTTCCCAATTTCCTGACGGTTTTGCTTTACCAAGAGCAGAACAGTGGGAGACATCTGCTCACTTATAGGGTTTAAAATTGAATGTGCATGTTCATATTAATAATCATTAACATGATGCGACTTTCAGTCAATAGTACTGTAACTATTTTAAATTCCATACTGGATTTGTACTAGCATTTAATACAAAGCAAGCACAATGACTCACTGTGTCTCTTGTACTCATTACAGCTGGACGAATGTCTACAGATTATTGAAGGACTCAGAGAGCAGGTATAAGTAAGGTTTCCAAGGGGAGAAATGAAAACTCAAGAAAGAGTGAAGTGGTGGTAGTTTATTTTAACTGTATTCATTCATTCAACTTTTCCTTGATTAAACTCAAAGTGAGAAAAATCCTGCAATTAGATAGCTTGTTCAGCAGAAACAAGATCAAGACAAGTCATCCATTGGTTCTGAGGATGATGGCAGGGAGAACAATATGGGCCCTTGGGAAACACTTTGGGTTTTTCTCATGTCTCTATGCTAACATTTGAGGGAAATATCTTCTTCATGATCAGAGGAACTAGATGAAGGGGTTTGCTGTGTTAAAATATTTAGAGGAATATTCACTCCATCTTAAAAATCTCTTCCCTTCTACCACATTTTCTCAGAGTTGGACTCAACCACATGAAATCAGTACCATTGTGTTTTCAGAAGTGAGACCTATGGAGATTGATGGTCTTGCTTTAAAGGTCAAAAATGGGGGCTCATAGGAGCTGGAGAGGGGTGGTGATTACAACATGGAGGGAGACCAAGGAAGGGAAAACTTGAAACAGCATGGGAAGTCAAGTTTAGTCTTGAGAGTACATATATCTGATCCATACAGTCACAGATTCATACAGACCCACTTTCAGGATGAAACTGGAGTCAGCCTTATTTGTCCCACCAACAAGTTTGTAAACAATGCAGGGATGTACAAGCTCAATAGGTCTCATAACCAGCCACAGCCAGCAGGAAGAAAAGTCCAGGTTTTGGGCATGAACTGAGCTGGATTGAGTGTCTCTTCAAACAGCCTGTTCTATCTCTGGATATGTTCTCAGAGTATTTTTATAGGATGCACAGTCTCCTAACATAATTTCCAAAATATGCATGATGTAATACATAATTATTTAGCATAGAAAGACTGTGACGAGCCCGGAAATCTCAGGAGAGATTCCTATTAATAAACACTAACAATTTATCAGCCTTTACATAGTAAACTTGAATATTCTGGATACAAACATACAGATAATACTTCATAACATAACAGTCATAAATAAAGGAATTATGATCTAGTTTGAGATATCAACCAGATGGACATAACGACAGAGGAAAGATGCAGTGAAGTTGAAGTGAACTATCTAACTTGAACAACAGAGGCCGGCCAAGAGACTAGGAGAAGCTTGACTATGAAGAGCCAATGAATGAAGTCTTTTGGGATGAGGAAACTATGCCTTCTGATTATTTCTAGTTGTTATGGATGTGTAAGATACCTTGAACTACGCATAGGAATGCATACTAAAAAGCTGTGAAGTTTATTAGCTAAGTTCATTAACTATGGTATACTCACAATTTATATGCCGATTCTCAAATTTCTCAAATTTTTCAGTTTCTCAAGATTTACTCGTTCTATAGTATCAAACTGCCCTCTAATTTTATGTCTCTCCACCCATACACTACTGCATCTCTCAGACCTCATCAGAGTTTCTTTGTGCAATGGTCAAAGGTAAACATAGATGCTCACAGCTACAAAAAGTTCAGAAAGTGTCAGGAGGGTGCTCAGCCAAAAAATGGGACATTATGTCACATGCACTGCCTTGAGGCTCTGGGGCTACAATGGAAAGGGGAGCAGAAATATTGTAAGAGCCAGAGTTTGGGAGGATACGGAAAAAAAAAGGCTCCTGGACCCAGTAGCATATCTGTGCTCCCAAACTCATGGTAGCTGTGTTTGCCAGCACAAACCAACCAGTACTTCCAGAGCTCCCAGGGTCCAAAACACCAACCAAAGAGTACATATGGAGGGACCCATGTCTCCAGCCGCATATGTAGCAGAGGCTGGCCTTCTGGGACATCAATGAGAGGATAGGCCCTTGGTCTCATGAAGGCTTGATGCCCCTGTGTAGCGGAATGCCAGGACAGGGAAAAGGGAGCAGATGGGTTAGTGAGCAGGGAGAAGGGGAAGGGATAAGGGGGATTTCAGAGGGGATAAATTTGCAATATAAATAAAGAAAACAGGTAATTAAAAAAAGATAATATTAGTCCAGCTCCTGGCTATTATAACTAAGGCTGTTATGAACATAATGGAGCATGTGTCTTTATTACATATTGGAGCATCTTCTGGGTATACGCCCAGAGTGCTATAGCTGGGACCTCAAGTAGTACTATGTTCAATTTCCAGAGGAACCACCAAACTGATTTCCAGAGTGGTTGTACCAGTTTGCAATCCCACCAGCAATGAAGGAGTGTTCCTCTTTCTCTACAACCTCTCTGGCATCTGTTGTTACCTGAGTTTTTTATCCTAGCCATTCTTACTGGTGGGAGGTGGAATCTCAGGATTGTTTTGATTAGCATTTCTTTGATGACTAAGGATGTTGAACATATCTTTAGGTGTTTCTCAGCCATTTGATATTCCTCAGTTAAAAATTTAGCTCTGTTCCCCATTTTTAATAGAGTTGTTTGGTTCTCTGAAGTCTAACTTCTTGAGTTCTTTATATATATATTGGATATTAGCCCTCTATCAGATGTAGGATTGGTAAATATCTTTTCCCAATCTGTTGGTTGCCTTTTTGTCTATTGACAGCATCCTTTGCCTTACAGAGGCTTTGCAATTTTATGAGGCCCCATTTGTCAATTTTTGCTCTTACAGCATAAGCTTTTAGTGTTCTGTTCAGGAAATTTTCCCCTGTGCCAATGTGTTTGAGGCTCTTCTCCACTTTCTCTATAAATTTTAGTGTATCTGGTTTTGTATGGAGTTCCTTGATCTACCTGGACTTGACCTTTGTACAAGGAGATAAGAATGGGTCAATTTGCATTTTTATAAATAGCCAGGATTGATCAGGACAGAACCCAGATGTCCTTCAACAGAGGAATGGATACAGAAAATGTTGTACATTACTAAATGAAGTACCACTCAGCTATTAAAAACAATGAATTCAAAAAATTCTTAAGCAAATGCATAGAACTAGAAAATATCATCCAGAGTGAGGTAACTGAATCACAAAAGAACACACATTGTATGCACTCACTGATTGATGGATATTAGCCCCAAAGCTCCAAATAATCAGGATACAATTCACAGACCACATGAAGCTCAATAAGAAGGAAGAATAAAGTGTAGGTTCTTCAGTCCTTCTTAGAAGGAGAATAAAATGCTTACAGGAGTAAATATGGAGATAAAGTGTAGAGCAGAGACCGAAGGAAAGGCCACCCAGAGACTGTCCCACCTGAGGATTCATCCCATATACAGTTACTAAACCCAGACACTATTGTGTATGCCAAGAAGTGCATGCTGAAAGGAGCGTGATAGGGCTGTTTCCTGAGAAGCCTTGCCAGAGTCTTACAAATACAGAGGCAGAAGTTCACAGCCAACCATGTGGTCACCAATGGAGGAGTTAAAGAAAGGACTGAAGGAGTTGAAGGGTTTTGAAGGGTTTTGCAGCCCCATAGGAAGAACAACAATATCAACCAGCCAGATCCCCCAGAACTCCCAGGAGCTAAGCCATCAACAAAGGGGTACACATGGCTCCAGCTGCATATATAACAGAGGATGGCCTTGTCATTCGTCAATGGAAGGAGAGGTCCTTGGGCCTAGGAAGCCTTGATAGATGCCCCATTGTAGGGGAATTGAGAATGGGGAGGTGGGAGTAGGTGGGTGGGTGGAGGCACACCCTCATGGAAGCACGGGGAGGTAGGATGTGATAGGGTGTTTCCAAGAGAGAGGGAAACTGGGAAAGGAGATAATATTTGAAATGTAAAAAAAGAAAACATCCAAAAAAACAAAAAAGATCAAATCAGTCAAAATTCTAACACAGAGAAGAAGGTACTCAAGAACCTCTACTTATAAGTGAGTAGCTATGGATAATTGATGGCTTCAGGGTTAGGAATAGTCAGTTTTCTATAAGCATATGGTCCCTCGTATAACAAGAAGACTCAGATAGATGCTCTATAGCCAAGAGAATATGAATAACACAACTTAAACTCAATGTGTGTATATGTGTGTAATATATATTTGCATATATATATTTGTATATATGTATAGTCATATATATTTATATATATGTATATGTGTATATATGTATATATATGTATGAATATATACATATGAAAACAAGGGAGTGTACGGGAGAAGTTAGGAAGAGTTTGAAGGATGTGATTGTGATACTTTATTTTAATCAACTTGACATCATCTAGAGTCATCTGGAAAGGATACATTGCGTTCAGTAGATTGGCCTGTACACAAGTCTGTAGAGCATTTTCTTGAGTGATAATTTGTTTGGAAGGGCCCAGTCTACTGTAGGCAGTACAACCCCTAAGTGACTGGAATGTATCTATTTTTATATCTGTATATCTACACTCTATCTATCTATCTATCTATCTATCTATCTATCTATCTATCTATCTATCTACCTATCTATCTATCTATTTATCATCACCTATGTATAAGATCAAGCTGAGCAAGACATGGAGCATGCCAGTACACAGCATTTCTCCATGGTCTCTGCTTCATTTCCTACTCTCAGTTTCCTGCCCTGCTTGAGTTACTGCTTTGGCTTTCCTTTATGGTAGACTCTAAGCTATGAGATAAAATAAACCCTTTCTTATCCAGTTGCTTTTGGTACGAATGTTTTATCACAGCAACAGCAAAACAAAGAAAATGATCAAAATACATTCTATCAAATTCTCCAAGAATTTATATGTGTGATTTATGGTTCACTCATCCTTTAAGTAAATTGAGTTTTCTGTGTACTGAAAAATTCATTTTTCTTCCATGAACTTGGGATGTTTCGATGCACACCATCTTGGCTGATAAGCGTCTTGGCTCTATGTTCTTATAAGAATCACATTCTCTATTAGATGTTTTTCATAGTTTCATTGTTGTCTGTACCTAAACTGGATGATGGAAATCATTTTCTTCAATTCCAGAGAAAGATCATCTCTAGGCTTTATGTCTAGCATGTACCAGAAGAACAGATTTTATTTCATAAATCGTGAATCATATCTAAGATTTTGATTTTAGTTATTCTCATCTATGAGAATATATATAACATATATATGCATATATATTCATTATATGTATGTGTATATATATATATATATATATATATATCATCCTCAATGGCATAAATTTCAATTGAGTCAATAGACTCAATTATTCCTCAGGATTCTCAGGAGATAGTAAAACCAACCACATCCTCAGCTCATAGTTTTTGTTCATTGCCATGCATCTATATACTTTTCTGGAACTGAGTACAGACCCTGAAATGTAAGCTTATAAAATAATATGTTTATCTGAGACATATTCACATGCATGCTCATACATGCATACATGTTAGCACATTTTTCCTTCTCTTGCAGAATACGTCAATTGTGGTAAAAAGCATAAATCCATTTTCAGCTTGGCTATCTGGGGAAGCATTCCTTGAGCAGAGTCACTGGTTCATTTCCACTCGACTCTGAAATTTCACTCTTTAGAGGTTGTTCAGTCTCCCAGATCCTTCTCCAAAGCCTTTATAATGGTTTGGGTTTTTCTCCATAAAAATCACATTTTTTTCTTATTCTCCAGAATTTGCAGAACTTCAGCCTTGAATTGCATCACAGTTCATGGGTCCCTTGCTCAGTCACATGCACATCCAGGGTGACACACAAGTCCAGTGTATAATGAGAGAATTCTGCTTTAACGCTTTTAGGGGGCAAACAGAACACCTGGATTGTGAGGTTGATGTTCCTTTCCACTACTCATTTGCTACATTATGAAAGACAAGCATTTGGAAATCATGGCTACACTCCACTTCCCAAACTTACAATTCTGATTGCAAGCTTCATTATTTCACCATTATTTGTGAATGAGAAAATATAGTGAGCTCTGAATCTAACAGAAGCCTTCCTAAGCATCTCCATAAATTGCTGAGGCAGCTCTGATAAGGAAGGTGGTAGAAGCAGATGAGTATTGCACAGCATATCTCTGAGGGGTCTGAAAAGTCTGGACATCATTTAAAAGAATAAATGTATGCTAATGAAGAAAAAGAAGGAGGAGGCTCTGCAGGGAAAGGAACATTTCTGGCCAAGCCTAGCAAGGGCCAGAACACAGTAAAAAAAGAAGAAAGGCATCATCTCCCAGAAAGATTAGTAGGCAGAGGCTAAAGGACAAGATCAGTGTGAACTCCCAGGAGACACATGAGCAAGCAGAGCTTTCTAAATGGGATGGGCCCCTGTAGTTTGGCTTTTCAGTGTAGACACTGTAGAATGAGAGTCAGGTGGATACAACATTGTGAGGAGCTAACCTCCACATTGATGCTGTTTCCCGCTCCTGATTCTATTAGACTAGAGGCAATACAATCAACTAGTCTTTCTGATAACCAAAAATAACTTCATGAAATTCAATAATCCCTTAGCCATGGCACTAAGTGTTAGTCCTTGAGTATCCAGGTTCTTCAGATATTGAAATAGAGTAAGACAACAGAGCAGAGAGCCAAGAAGGGCAACCATACCATAGTAGTTCACTGAGAGTCCAGGGTGGTGGTAGAGAATGAACGGGTGCATAAATCTATGTTGTTCCCTGTGATGGCCCTAAATCTCGTTCATTCATTCTTGAAAACACCATTGCAACAGACAAACAGCAATGTCTTGCATCACCATAGCCTGGAGAGTTTTAACTTTATGTTATCATGACGGTATTTTGGGCAGGCTATTTATCTTATGGCCTCATCAAAGTTGGAAAGAAACGCTATCCTTTGGGAAGTTTATGGAGCAGCCTAAACATTTCAAGTAGATACGGTTCTTTAAACTGTTCTCCACTTTGTGGTTATTAGAAGTTATTGTTTCCCAAGACTCAGAAATTCAAACTGAATGCAAGGTGGTCAGATATCAGCTAGCAGCCAAGCCTCACAGTTGTTCCTGTCAGTGGATGTTCTTTGCAGCTGGAATTTCTTAGGTTGTATGTCTGGGAGGCTCTATCTGTCCCTGAAGCCATCTAGAACACAGCTTCATTTGTCTCATGAAACAGCTGGAATAAGCCAGTGTAGTTACATTAACAAGATGACTCTCTACACAAGAGAAGAAGGCTGTGCTTTGAATGATAAAGTCCCCAAGGAGCAGGATACATCTGTCAAGGATCTGACAGAGGCAGACAGCTTGAGGACTCTGGCAGCAAACAGGGATAGAGAAAGACTTGGAAAGGGGGAGGGAATAAATGGACTCTCTCATGTCCTTTGGTGACAAGGGCTAAACCTGTTTGTCAAACCTGCTGCCTGGGGAAGATCTATAAATGTGCTTTGAAAAAAAGAGCAGAGGGAGTGGCATGGTTGCTATGGTTACCTCTGGAGCTTGCCAGGCCTGAGGAGGGAAAAATAATGTCCTGATAGAGGAGCCAGTTTGGATGAAGGCTGAGAGAGAAGACAGAGAGGAAGAGCAAACCAGGCTACAGCACCTTTGTTCCTCTTCCCTTGAGATGAAATAGACAATTAAAAACTAGAAAGGAACCACTAGAAGAGTTAAAGAGCACCTAGGGCAGTTGCTGTCCCATAGCTGGTGAAATCAGGATAGCAAAGAGGCTGGGAAGTGAAGACACATCAGATTTATTCTCAGTCCATGTCATCAAGCAGTTATGAAAAGAAGAGGCAGCCTCTAGTCCACTGAAGCCCAGATAGGCAGAGGGGACACTACTGAGTAACTCTGAGGCAAGTGAATGAGGTGAGTAGGGCATTCAGAGGTGACCTAAAGCTCTAGGGGGAAGAGCTGCCTTGGATTCCAGTACTGTGCCTGCCTTCCAGCACAGGCTTCCTGTGTAGGAGCAGTAGGTCCCTGCTCCTCCTTTGCTTTGCAGTCCTGGGTTACTACTCTATCCTTAGTCCAAGTCTGATGACCCTAACATGGTGGAGCCACCAGTGGAGGAAGACTGACAACTAGTGAGACTGAGACAAGTTAGGCTAGATTTGCACTGGAATTGGTCAAAGGGCAGTGACTGATGCTACAAGCATAGTCTTATGCCATTATCTCCACCCTATGCTGGAATACTAACCTCCAGCATGTCCATGTTGGATTTTTGGAAGCAAAATTTAGCAGAGATAATTAAGATTACAATGAGGCTATTGAGGTGGACCTTAATCCAATATGGCTAGCACCATTCTAAGAAGAAAATTACAGCATAGACACCAGAAGGGGATGAACTGGAGAAACGGGGCAATGATGGCTACATTTTTAGGGTGCTCTGGAAATCAATTCTACCAACACCTTCAGCTTGCACATTCAGCCTCTGAAGCTCTAAGACAATAATCCTTATTGTTTAAGCCATACAGGCTGGGGCAATTTGTTAGAACAGCTCCACAGAGTAAATATACTATGTGTTCATCTGCTTTTCCTCAACATGAAGAGCAAACCAGTAGAAGAAGACAGATGCTTTTCAGGGCCTACTGTGTGCTAAATATTTCACATTCATATTTTTACTAACATTGAAGTTATCCTTCACAAGAGGAGGACCATAAGACTTTGGCCACACCTCTGGAGGCAATGGACAGATCGACTATCCAGCACTGGTCTGCACAGGGCTATCAGCCAGAGATTCCTTCCTGTGCTGGGTGTCTGCCCCCCGAACGGAGGGAGGATGAAGAGCTCAGGAGAAACGGAGAGCAGAGGAACTGAGTGGACAGTGTGGTTCAGAATGCTGACAGAAAGGGGGCTGGTCATGGACTCAGAAAAAGAACAGACCATTACATCTGCAGCAATCAGTTTTGGCAGGAAATTTTCCACTTTCTCAGAAGCCTCTCATTTTACAGGAAAGGTCCATGTTCATCTTGCCCATCTTGGCCTCCCTTCCCAGCCTGTTTCCCTAAAAGCACTGTCAGTCCTGAGTCTTAGAACTGTGTGCTTTGAAGAACCTAGAAAAGATTTAGCAACAGCAAAGGGGCCTGTTTGCCCTTTTTAAATCATAAATTCATCCTCCAGGAATATAACCATGATGTAAATATTTTTAAATGCCTAATTATTCATCCAAATTCACACTCCATCATTAATAGGTACCATCTTTGCTCATCTTCCTGAACTTGTTAATCGCTGATCAGGATGCTGATGTAATTACATTTTTCACTCACTCTCTCTCTCTCTCTCTCTCTCTCTCTCTCTCTCTCTCTCTCTCTCTCTCTCTCTCTCCCTCCCTCCCTCCCTCCCTCCCTCCCTTCCTCCCTCTCTCTATGTGTCTTTCTCTGTCTTTTTGTGGTGCCAGAATCAAACCTAGGGCAGCCTGCATCTTAGATAAGTAATCTGTCACTATGCTACATTTACAGCCCCCAATTGTATTTGGTGTTAAAATTGATCTAGCATTTTGCTAGAATCCCAGGAATGCCTAAACTAGATTGTGACTTTACTGCCCTGGAGAAATTTAAGAGTTAAGAGTTTTAGGGAAGTTTAGGTCGGGATGTGGATCAGTTGATTAATACTTCCCTAGCAGTCAAGACTTTTATTAAGTCCAATTGGAACTAATAATATTTCATTGTTTTGCAACAATGAGATATCTTTAGCAACATGAAATTCACATGACTTAAGTTCAAGACTGAGGCTCTCTCTGTTCAGGAACATGTGTTTGGGGGGATGTGATCTGAGGTTGCCATCTGAAGATTTCTAATGATCAACACTAAACATACATACAGTGTGTCTTTGTGTGAAGTTTGAAATCAGAACAATTTATGGCTTTTTTAGGTTATCTACTAGCTTCCATACACAAGCTATTTTTCATACAGATCTAGCTCAGCCACTCTGATGACAAGAAAATTTCTGGGGAATATTTCATGAAGATTTTTAAAAATGTTTACGACAATGCAAATATTGATGTCTCAGCCCAGTCAATATTACAATTTATTGTCCTTCAATATAAACAGTGTGCCAGGCTCCCTATTGGTCAATATTTGAACTCAGGTAAATAAATCTTTATACTGACTTCAGCAGATGTCAATATCTACTTATTCCAGATAAGTAAAAGTAAAAACAGGAAGCATTATTTATTTTTTGAAGTAAAATAGCAACTAGTTACATAAAGGCCCTGCGGCATTTCTAGAATATCAATATGTAGTTACTTTTGGCAATAAAACATAACAGCATTATAAGATGTGTGTTGAAAGCATATTGTTTGAAATTTTGGAAGTAGAACTTAATAAAAAATAAATTTCATCTATGTTTTAATATCACAATACTTTTTTTAGACTTGAAAGAATTCTCAGATTTTATGTTCTTTTCATCCTGTAAGAAGTTAATTTTTGATGCTATCCATAACTTTGGGAATTCACAAGACCATATTTCCTGTCATCTCTTAGATTATCTGATTAACCTTCACTCTGAACATGAAAGAAAAACCTGTCCATATTTGACCTGTGTATGAAGTGAAGTCTTCCTGCCTGGTCATGCTTTGGGCTGTACATTTCAGAGCATTGGATATCTATATTTCTAAATATGTGCATGTAGAATGTATGTCTGCTGAAAAAAAAAATATTGTTGCAAAGTCACCACCCCATGGCTGAGAAAAGGCACCAGCCACCTTTTAGGGCATAACACAGTTTCAGGGGAAGTGAACAAATGTTCTCTGCTATGTCTACCAGTGTAGAAGTAAAAATCACATTACATACATGCACTATTTTTGTTGTGGGAGATAAATAAATTCCTGTTTATATGTACAGAATGTGTTTGCCTAGACATTGTCATATATTGGCCTTAAGATGATACTACAGAGAGGAAAGTGGTAATGTTACTTGGTTTCAGAATATGCCTTGCACTCCTCAGGTGTGTGATATGCATCACTAATTGGTACTAGGACATGGTGGATAAACAGACTATTTGACCAATGAACACTCAGGCATGCTCTGGATACCCACCAACTCCTCCTAGAGTCTCATTGATAGCTGTTGCCTGAATGCAGTTACTGAATGCTGATGCTTAGTGTTGATGTGGCAATTTATGTGTCAGATAGGCTTAAATAAAGATTTATACCTATTATAAAAATGTCCACAAAGTGATAGGCGCTGAAAGAAGAAAATGAGGCTTTTAAAAAAATATATGAAAGCTGCTAATGATGAGAGAATGTCATTTACCTCAAGTATGTTTTTTCCCTTGAGGCTGAGTTGCCCAGAAACTCTGTCCTGGGCATTGACAGTGGCTTCGTCAAATGGCTGTGTGAACAGTCCATGCTGTTGCTTTGAGAGCTGGGTGGGATCCACATACACAGATGTACATTGAAGCTGAAGTAATCTGGAAGGTAAGGACATGAAATGGCCCTGGATGCTTCCCTCATGTGCACTGCAGGATCTCAGGCTGGTGCCACCAGGGCTGAGCACAGCTGATGCTCTCAGTGCATGCCTGACGGACAGTTCTGGGCTTTAATGATGTTGTATTATGATTTTCCCTTGGGGAATCTGACATGAAAAGCTTTTAAGGTAAATCAGCAAGCGCTCTTAATGCTAAGCCATTTTGTTAGCACAGTTAAGGGATTTTTTTTTTTAACCATCAGCCTGCAGAAAGTTATGTAACAACTCTTTCTTTAAAAAAGAATATTTATTTTTTTGTCTGTGTGTGGATATGTACACATGGTGCAGGTGCTCATGGAAGTCAGAGGCAGGGGTTCTCCTGGAACTAGAGTCACAGGCAATTTTAGTGGATGCGCTCTTAACTGCTAAACCATCTCTCCAGTGCCAGTAAAACAACTCTTATGGCACAGCTCTATAACTGTTGCTATTGTGTCACTGTGTTGTATTTTCTATTGGAAACAAAGGAAACAATACAGTTCATTCAGGGCAGTAGGCTACAGATTGTGTGTTTATTTGCTCCAGTAGGTATGCAAATGTGTGTGGGAAGAAGGCAGTTCCTGGTCAGATGTAACATTGCCACTGAGACTTTGAAAGGCCAAATACAAATAAAAAGCCTGCAAGCCAAGAGGGAAGGCAGTTCTGGGAAGGATACTAGCATATTCAGAAGCGCAGAGGAACAAAGGAATATCTTGTTTTATGAGATGTTTGTGTGCAGTGATTGGGTAGGCAGTAGTGGACTTGACATGAAGTAAAGACATATGGGGGTAGCCTGAGTGTGACAAGCACATCGCTTTAGGACATCCCTAAGGAGCATTGGGAGTGGTCCCAGTCAAGTGAGGGAGGATCATAAACAAATTCATATGACACAAAATGGCCTCAGAAGGCAGAATAAAAAGTGAGATGGGAAAGAACAAACATGTATAAGAGATGTGGTTCAATGGCAGAAAGGGCTAAAAATGTGGTGCATGGTAAAAGTGCTAGAAGGAATTAAGTAAGAGAGACTAAACTATAGAATAAAAATGTGGAAGAATTACTTGATAGAAAAATACGAGAAATAATTAACTTACAGATTTCTGTTTGGGAGAGCTGAAAGTAGATGACACTTCCTAAGAACATGGAGTATGGAAAGAATACAGTATAGAGGCCACTGGGAAAATGACTTCCATTTGGATGATGAGACTCTAACATGGGCTGCAGGGCAAGTGAGAGGGAAGATCAGCTACAAACGACCTGGGCTTGCTCACCACTTGTTCATTACACCTGATCTTTTGAAAACTTAGATGACATAAAAGGAGTGGGTGTGGCCTGAAACAAGAATTAAGGTCACAGTCATCCAAGTGTGATTATCATCCAGGCAATAAATAAAGAGCCCAAACTAAAGTTAAGAAGGGAATATTAACGAAAAGATGGTGAAGTATAAAATATCAGCAAAATGGTAAGACAGCATTTTCTGGTGATATCTGAGAGCCCTCCCATTGTGATGAGGACTCTGGGGCATCTGCGCTCTGACATTTTCCCTTTGTGCTTCAGAGCACAGCTACCTTATTTTGAGAAAACACAAGTGAAGTTTGTAGAGAGCCTTCACAGAGAGATCACGTGGTGGAATTCTGGATGACTGATAGAAGCGTTAATCAGCTAACACTAGACAGGGATGTATGAAGATACCCCTAGATAATCGTTACTTGGAGCTGCAAAGTTGTCCTCAAGGCTTTATTTCTTCCCAGCAGAGGATTCACACCCTTGGTGTCTACTTCAGATCTCCCACCTCAAGTGTCTAGATATTATTTAATGACAAGTTTATATCACCAGCCTCAGGGGTGTGGGTGTCATTCAGAGATAGCACTGGCTAAGTTTAACAGAAGTCAGACAAGTGAGTAGGAATTCTCAAGAAGTAATAGCATTTTGGAAACAACAGAAGATGAGCGCTGAGTCCAAAGAAGGTGGTGAAGTATCTGTGTACTGTGGAAGGTTGGAAGGCTGTGTGGTGCTCTGCATGCTCCCTGGACCTAAACAGAAAACGTGGCCTCTGCAAGTTGAAACCATGAGAACCAACTACAAAACCTCAAGTATATATAATTTTCTCTGAAATTATTTCAGAAAATATCTCTACAATTAATTATGTTTACATCAACAAATATAATCATGGTATCCAACAAAATTAACCATGCTTATAGCTATTGACTTTCAAGTATTCTGAAAGGTCTTACGACATAAGGGACTTATCTACCCTTGCTGAAGGGACAATATATTCGTCATGTGAGCCTATGTGTTAGGTTCCAGCTTCTGAAACTGTGGGTTATGAGGTTATGTGTGTAACTGAATGTGGACTCATGAAGAATGTAGGATCAGTGAAAACTTTCTAAGCACACAATGACATCAGACTGTTTCAAGCCAAATATACAGTGAATCTGAGACATTTCTGGAGGGGCTTGCCCATGGCACATCACAAGACTTCACTGAAGTCTTGGCTCTGAACACACAACACCTATACTTTACACCACATATGCCGTCATGCTACACAGCACCATGATTAAAAAAAAATGACTATACAGTGCAGTCAGATGAGATTAGTGTTAGGAATATAAGGCTGGTTTGATATCTGAAAACAAAAAGTTCATGTAAGGTAATGTTTCAACCCAATAAAGAAAAAAGCCTCCTGAGTGGTGTTGGCACACACATTTAATCCCAGCACTTGGAAGACAGAGTTAGGCAGAACACTGAGTTTGAGGCCTATAGAGTGCGTTCAAAACCTGTCTTGGAAACAAAACAAAACAAAAACTAACAAACCAATCGACTGATAGACAAATGATAAAATGATCATCTCAATAGATGAAGGGAGTTAATACTGAGCTATAGTAAGACACTTAATGATGATGGAGTAGTAGGCAGCTTCTTCTGTCAACATGAAACATGCTTTTCCACAAAAGCAGAAAGAGATGGAGGTTCACTCTCAACCATCTCTATTCAACATTGTATTGTAGGTTCTAGTCAGGGTGAGTAGGTAAGAAAAATGGAACAAAACAGGTAAGAAAGCAGAACAAAAGGCATAACAGATGGGAAGGAGGAAGTAAAATCCACCACTGTTGGCAGATGGCATGATTTATGTGTAAAGAACCCACTTAATCACTGTTTGGAGTAGTGGATTAATTTAGCAATATTGCATGATACCAACGAACATACCTCTGTCATTTGCCTTTTTGGTATACTTTCAATAAAAAATATGAAAATGGCATTAAAGAAAATGAAATACTTAGATAAACTGGACAAAAGAGTGTGAAGCTTCTATCCTGAAACTGCAAAGCACTGTGGAAGGTTATGGAAGGGTATCTGAATACCTGGGAAACCATCGCACATCCAGGAGCCAAAGGCCTGATGCTGTTGAAACAGCAATGATCTCCAAACTGGCTCTGATTCAGTGTGATTGCCATGAAACTTCCAGCTGTATTCTTTGCTAAAATTGACAGGCAGGAACTAACAATAATCTAAAACAGTTTTGAAAGTGAAGAACAAACCTGGAAGTATCATGTTTTCAGACTGTAAATCTTACCAAGATGCTACTGACATTACGATGAAATTAACTATTCAAGCTATTAGTAGTCTACTCCACATTTTGGATCTGTTGATATAGACAAGAATAGAACATCAGAATAAGTCAAAGGCAAATGACAGAGGTATACTTTCTTGTCAGTATATAGTGGTGAACAAACTAGACACTCACTTGCTAAAGAGTAAAGTTGCAACTTGCCATATGTATGTACAAAGATAACAGAGATGAAAAAAGCAGAGATAAAATCGTCATGACCTTGTGGTGTTAGCTAAGAAAGCACAAACAACAGAAGAAAAATAAAATCAGTAACGTTCAACAAAATGCCAAGTGTCACCATCAAGACCATCAAGAAAGGAAAATGACAACTCACAGAAAAGGAGAAAATATTTGTGAATGATGCATTTGATAGGGGATTTCCATGTAGGAGAGAAGAAGAACTTTTACTGTGAAAAGACAACCCAGTTAATATGGGGAAAAATTCTAAATAGACATTTTTACAACAAAGTATAAATGGCCATTAAGCACATCAGAAATGCTCATATCATTGGGCAACAGAGAAATTCAAATCATAGCTGCATTGAGAAAATACTTCTTACTCACTGTAAAGGCTATAATCACAAAGATAAATAATAGCAAGTGTTTGATTGGACATTGAAATACTGGAACTGTGATATGTTGCAGAGAGAATTAAAATAAAAATGTGATTTGGCAAGCAGTCTGGTAGCTTTTCAAAAGATTAAGTGGCATTACCATACAGCCAAGTGATTTCATCCTAGGTATATAAACAATATAAACAAGAATATACACCAAAGAAACACACAATAGATGTAACAGCCCCCGAAGGAAAACAACCCAAGTGTCCACCGTCTGATGAATGGGTAAGCAAAATGTTGGCCAGCTACATAGTAATCTACATGGAAGTATTATTCAAGAACAAAAAGAACAAAGTACCGATACATGTGGTGACATGAATGAACCTTGAAAACACACTAAGTCATCAAAAGAGTGTTAAAAGCGCACAAACTCCATGGTGTTACTGATGCAAAATGTCCTAAATGGGCCATTCTATGGGGGTGGAAATTAGGGTAGTTGTTTCCTGGTTCTCAGGGAGAGGAAAGGATTGGGAGTTAAAAGAAAGGGGCTTGGGGGAGGAGGAAATATGGTGCCCAGAGCCTACTGGTTCACTGGAGGCTGATAAAATGCCTCTAGAGATGACTGTGCTGAACAGATGATTGTCAGTTGCACAGCTCTATCAATAGGCCCTCAGCCCTGGGTTATGTATCTGCAGTGGCTGAGCTTCAAGCAAGTTGCCTGTATCTCGGAATGCTGCTCACCAGACTTCTTGACTCTCTTTGTTCCATTTAACTTGTTTAAGTATAACACTAGAGACAGACATAGTTCCAAAGGGTAAGAGTGTGGGGAAGATGAAAAGCTCCTAATATTCTGCGTGATAAAACAGGTCACTCACCTTTTCAAACTATTAAATTCTGCCTTATATTATAAAATGTAATTCACATTTACCACTTGATCTAGTCTGGCCATTCAATCCATAAAAACATATATCACAGAATTGCATGTACACACATGTTCATGAGAAAGCTATTCATAAGAATCCAGAACTAGAAATCATATAAATGGCCTGATATAAATGTGTGCACACATACATACAAAAAAAGATATACTTCTAGGCATGGTGGCTCATATCTGTGGTTCCAGTAAATTGGGAGACTAAGATGGGGAGATTGCAAGCTTGGAGACAGTTTGAGTTTGAAAGAGGGACAATGTCTAAAATAAATTCTGGGCATGATACAGGATGCCTGAAATCCTAGCCAGAACTTAAGAGGCAGAGGCAGGATGATTACTGTACATGTTCTGTACATTTCTGACCAGCCAGAGCTGCATAGTTAGACTAGTCTCAGATAAAACGGGGAGTAAATACTTGAAATTTTAAAATAAATACATAGGAATATTATACATTATTATAACATAGACTACATGTGACATCATTGATAAGCCCACTGACAGAGAGAGGCCTCTGCATGAAGAATAATGAATGAGTTGAAATACAACATAAAATATCCTGTCTAACTTTTAGAAATTGCATTGCTCCTTGCTTGGCTCAGAGTACTGGGAAGGAGAAAACCTGTGAACAGAATTGAAGGGATGGCCTCACTAGCTGAAAAGGTTTTATATCTTGATTAAGGTGGCGGTTACATGACTATATACAATTTCTCAAAAGCCATCAACCTTAACATGTTTGAATTTCTTTGTATGTAAATTATAGCTCCACGAAGTTGATTTATAAAAAGAGAAAAAAATGAAAGTAGCTTGATGGAGTAAATGACATAGCTTTGGAGATGCTTTACAGAACTGGATCCTGATTGATGGGATTTCAAGATTCTTAAATTGCTGGCTTCCCAGGCCCCTCCAATCACACAATGACTGTGTGCGTTCTCACCTTCCACTCTGTGCAGCATTGTGATTCTTGGGACTGTCACTTCTGATGCAGACAACACAAAATTGGAAGTTAGGGATTCCAACCCTGGCTGTGTCATTTTGGGCTATGCAATTTTGATATAAACCCAGGCCTATAACTACATAAAAACCTATGTTGCTGTCTGTGTATCAGATGGGATTGTTACTGTAAAATGTTTTGTTAAGAAACACAGCAGTCTCTCAGGAGGTGCTTGTACATTTTTACGGTGGGATAGATGATGTAGTGAACCAGTCAGGAAGAAGAGTATCCTGTATGTTAGCGTCTACTGCCTCGTTCATTCAAGAATGGGACAATTTGACTTCATTTGTTAGATCATTTTAAAAGGTCCTTGGGGCTGGACAGATGGATCAGTGCTTAAGAGCACTTGTTCTTTCAGAGGACTTGGGTTCAGTTCCTACATGGTACCTCCAAACCATCTGTAACTCCAGTTCCATGGGATTTAATGCTGTCTTCTGGCCTCCCTGGGTACCAGGAAGGCATGTGGTACATACGCATGCATGCAGGCAAAACACTTATACACATAAAACAAATAAATGAATCTAAAATATATACAATACAATGTGATGCCTGCAGTGAACAGTTGAGCTTCAGGTTAAGATGAGGCAATACAGTGTGGATCCCAGGTACATCAGAACTCAGCACACAAGTTCCCTGCCTGTTATTCATCCAAGACATAGAACAGACATAAAAAGCTGCAAAACTCATAAAATTGGGCTGCAGAAGTTTACCTTACAAGACCCCTACATTTAAACAAGTCTCAGACCGCAAGGTGAAGGGGCTTGGACCACACCTGCTCTACACATGCAGCTCCTGTGCTGCACAGACACAAAAGAAACAGAAGCAGGTGTTTGGTTAAAAATAGGAAACAGCCATTAAGGACTGAATGGGGACGTGGGCATGCATTTGAAATCCATTGGCATAGCTAAATAAAGATGTAGGGGACTAGGGAGAGGACATAGTAAGTACAGTGCATGCTGCACAAGTATGAGGAACTGAGGTCAGATACTCAGCATTCATGTAAACACAGGGCAGGAAACCTCTGCTGCAATAGGAGACTAGATGTCTGGTTCTCACTGCTCAGCTAGTCTAGTCATATCTGTGACCTCCAAGTCCAAAGAAGAATGTATCTCAAAATGTAAGGTCGAGAGCAAATGAGGGAGATACCTGAGGTCAACCTCTGATCCCCACATGCACACGTTTGTGTGTGTGTGTATGTGTGTGTGTAAGTGTATGTGTATATATCCTCAAATACATGTGTCCACACCCCACACACACTATGTGATGTGTGTGTAAACACATCACATGCTCAAGCGTGCGTGCGCAAGCATGCGTGCACACGTGCACACACACACACACACATACACACACAGAGACACACATACACCACGGAGTTTAGAAAGTCTATGAAAATTCCAGGAGATTCAGAGAGTCATGTGAACAAAGGGCAAGAACCATATAGATCTAAACGATTGCATGTCTTTCAGTGACTTTACAATATTTCATCGGCAAATGGCCAGCTGCAGTATTTTACACCACATTATTCAAATTAATTGATTCTGTGCTCCTGAATTGTACTTCTACTCTTTCATCTCCTGAATCTTTGCAATGAGACTAAATGAGCCTTCAAAGGGAAACCCACTTTGATCTAGTTACTCCAGGGGAGGGAAGCCCAGGGTATGCATGCGAGATGGTGCTTGGCCTTATTACAAGGTAATCAAAAGAAAATGAGGACAAATGGCAGGTGCCCCTCCCATGGCTCCTATGTGTTACCTGAGCCTCAGTCCTAAACGTTTCCATCACACCTTCCTCGACAACAACAGACAGCTCTGTTTGTTCTCTTTATAGAGACCATTTGGTTTCAAATGAAACATTTATAGTCAGAGTCTCTTGATGGGCCACCTCTGGCTCGGAAGTTAGCTGAATCACTTAACCAGTAAATGCATGTATTTCAAACCAGTAAGACCAGACCCATGTATACACACATGAAACTGTTCTCTGAGTCACTCTTCCCACCTAATCCTAAATTTCTGGGACCGTAACAGTTCCTTGTCTGTAGCAGAAATTACAAATCTAGGGCACCTGATTCTTAGCACCATGCCTAAGCAGCTATAAAACCTCATTCAAATCACATAATCTTTCTGGCTCTCGAGGTCTCTATCGTTAAAACTTCTATCACACTACTCTCTCAGAGGAAGAGATTAAAGGCTTCTCTTCATTACCCATTGCCCGTGTCTGCCTCTGAACTTGATGATGATCATCATGTAACTGGGTGGGGGAGGGGCTGAGTGCCAACCCTATCCTTGGTTGCTTTTATGCTTCTGAGTTTCAGTAACCTTAGCTAGGGTTCACTCTGTTCTGGGGGCTATGCAGAGAGATGCATCTTCTCCTTGGCTAGACTTTTCTCTCAGTAACTGTCCATGTGACTGGGTAAAACCACCCTGGCAAGCACTCCATTCACAGTCTCTAGGGATGTCTCACCAGCAGAGCCTAGAGATGGGGAGGAACTATTGTCTGTCTTTCCACAGTCAGCTGGCTTAAAGGAGAGATGCCCAATTGTTCTCTTGAGACAGCCCAGATTCCAAATCTCCATATGTGTTTCTATGAACCTAGAACCATCAGAGTAAGGTGGCCCAGTGTCTGCACTCCTTCATACTTGAGATTTTCCTTGTACTTCCCTCCTGGATTGAAAGTCCAGGAGATGGATAGCATCAAGGTTGAATGTTCTGTTTTCTGGGGTACTGATTGCTCAGCAGTAAGTATCTTCCATCAGTGGTGACCAGCTTCAGCTGGAATCCATAGCTGAGACTTGAATCCCAGCTCTGTTGCTGGATGAGTGCTCCTTTGGGCTTTGTATTTAATCTTGTATTGTATTTTCTTCATTGCAAGTAAATAGGAGAGCATTGTGTCATGTACCTCACTTGAGTTCTTACTACCACTGAATGAGTTAATACCTAAGAAACATGGAGATTGTCGCTGATGCTCACATAGAGACTCTGTGTCTTTATCACCACTACCACCACCACCACCATCATCATCATCACTATCTTCTATTCCAGTTGTGTTTTCTGTCAGCTGTCATATGTCTGGTTTTAGCCCAGCTTTTCCTTGGAAATATGATACTAACTTCCTGACAATATATTCCCTTTAACTTGTTAAAGTTAGTGTTGGATTTTTGTAAAAAGAAAAAAATCAAGTGTAGCTACGGGCATGGGTTGAAAGTGGCAATGGGGAATCTGAGTGTTGTCTGGAACAAAATGAGAGCAGACCTGGCATCATTCTCTCTGGGCTAGGCTAGAACTATGATCTGCCCGAGTAGTTGAGTAAGTTATTAGAGATCACACAGCTGAAAAATCAAAAGAGCCTAATTGAAAGCTAGATTTGCCCATGAAAGCCATGGTCTTCCAGCCATACCAAAGTTTTTGGAGTCTACTTTAAAAAAGTCTCCTCCTTCTTGTCGGCTGTGCTTACAATGCTTGAAATATACACTATAATAAGTTCCCATACAAAGCCTAGAACGAGGTATAGAGACTCTGTTATCACAGCATAGAGAAGACAGTTCTACCAAGCTAATGACAGGAATCTCTGGTCATACTCACTGGCAAAGAGAGAGTAGACCCTGGGTTCACACTAGAGCTAATAAACTTGAGGCATCAGAATCTTCTTTCTGCTCCCCCTCCCCTTTCACCACCCTCTGCCCCTTTCTCCTTTCTCTATATCTGTGAGGTTTCAATATTAACTCCAGGCACATCCCTCAGATTCTCAATCTGTCATCAGATAAGAACAGAATTGCTTGAACTTCAGTGGTTTGAGAAGTTTCTCTTACTGTTGTGCCATCTATCTACTCTCTGCTTCTGAGATACCCACTTGGGGAGTGGGGTGAAGCCCCTGACATCTAACACTGCCATCTATCCTGCAGGTGAAACAAGTCAGTAACGTGAGTATCAGGATGAGTGATACCAAGCAGGACCAGGGCCACACATACTCAATGAAAGACAGTTTGAAGACCACACACCCAATTCACCTGTGGGCTAATGACTTATGGAAACTTTGTACAACAGGCTGTCACGGATATTGGGGTAATCTTAGGGACCCAAGGTCTCAGTCCTGAAGGGGTGGCAACAAAAGAAACCCAGGTAACAACCATGTGAGCAGCTGTTTAAGGTTGCCTTTGGCAGTTCTACCTATTGGATACATTGCAAAAGCTGAGTAATTAGATAATAAAGCTGAAAAGATTTGGGAAGTAAACATGGTATATAAATATAAGATACTACTGCTTTCACGTGTGACATCTTCATATTCAAACATTCTTTTTTTATATCTTGACTTTATGTTTTAAGGAATTCAAGATGGCTTTAAAAATACATAATACTCTGTGTGTGTGTGTGAGAGAGAGAGAGAGAAAGAGAAAGAGAGAGAGAGAGAGAGAGAGAGAGAGAGAGAGAGAGCATTGCTCACATGAGTGTGTGTAAGCCTGCCTAAGCAAACCAGGAAATGATGAAGCCATAAAGAAAAAGATTGGCAGATTTTATTACAGACAAATCAAAACTGTTGTATGACAAATGGTATTATGAAATAAACTAAAAGCACGAGGCAGACTGGGACAGACATGTGCAGCTGTTTATAACAAAGGGTTAATATCTATAATACAAACAACATTTGCACAAATCAAATTTAAAAGCAATAAAAAACTCAGTAGAAAAATAGATGAAGATCACAGACAAACAATTCACATAAGACATGCAAATATCTAATAAACTTATGAAATATGAAAATATGCAGAATTACTTCCCTTGGTAACTCCAATGTGGAAATAAAAAGAGTTTTAACTTCTAACATATCATGTTGGCAGAAATGTAAAGTATTGGAAGTGTCTGCTATTGGGTATGGGTGGGAAGACCATGCTTCTCTGTACTGGTGAGATCATTAATTGGTGTCCTCCTTCTAGAGGGTAATTTGGCTAGCAATATTCACATTTAAAGTCAACTGGCCCCAGGAACAAGCAGTGCCCCTGTCATAATTCACCTTATAGAAGTGTATCTTGTACAGAAACATACCAACATTTGTATTTGTGAGGTGACTTTAAAAACTCTTTGAAAGAGTAAACTGTTATAAAGTCCCAGGGATCACAAAGTTATACATTTTTAAATGGTTCTATCATTTGAAAGATCTATTTGTCTATTTGTTTCTTTCTTTGTTTTTTTTTTCTCAAATTTATATATATGAGTGTTTGCCTGCATGAATCTATGGATACCATGTTAGTGCCTGATGCCTAGATAGATCAGAACAGGGAATTGGGTTCCTCTGGAACTGAAATTGATGGTTGAAGTAAACTGCCATGTCACTACTGGAAACCAAACCCCAGCTCTCTACATGAATATATCAAGTACTATTAGCCACTGTGTTATATATGCACAAGTATAAAAATGTACAGAAAAAATTGGAAGAACAGACACCAAACAAAGTAGAAATTAATGGGAGCTGTTGAGTTAAAAATATTCATAAATATAGGCTAGACACCATATTAGCTACAATAGGGAGCATGGAGAAAGTGGTACTGAGAATGGGCTTAGGATGGTGTAATAGATATCTAAGATTGTGGAGTGGCTTTAGATCATGGTGAGCATTAAACCTGTAAGAATTTTGAAGTGAATGTCAGAAGACACTACTATTAAAGAGGGGAATGAAGTTGTGATGAAGGCTCAGGGAAGAGTTAGTGCTGAAGAGAAGCCTCCATACGTTTAGGAATGCATAAATAAGTACTACTTATAAGATGTGTAGGGTGTGGAAGGCTCAAGGTCACTCTGGTGACCTCTCAGGTAGAAATGGGAACATGTAGTGGACTGGAAGAAAGGTTACAGTGAGGGAAAGAACTTGGCTGAATTTTGTTCATCATCTAATATTTTGTAGAACGTAGAATTCGTGGGTGATAGAAAAAAAAGATAGTTGTCTGAGATTTTTGAACCATATTATGGGACCTCTTGATGAATAATTAAGTGCAAAAAGAACAATAAGCCAAAGATTGGATCCGAATATGAAAATCAGTAGGAATGTAGGATTTGGATATTTCTCAGCTCGTCTATATTACAAAATACGAAAATGTGTGTGAAAGGGAAGAAGATGTGAGTGATAGGTGAGTGGAGGTTCACAATAAGTTTGAGCCAAAGCCCTGAGCAGCTAACTTTTCGAGAAACTGAAGCTAAAACAGAAGGGGATTGCACAAGTGGAAGGTGTTAGAACTTTTAGGTTTCACATGATGCGATGGTAGAGCTACTCAGTAGTAAATGTGAACTGCTCTTCAGATAGGGAAAGATGGCCTGAAAGCTGTTTCTGAGGTCAGGTTTGACTCCTTCCATTCAACCTGGCATGAGGAGAGCTTGAGTCCAGCCCCAGAAGACCAGAAAGTGTTGTAGTTGTAGTTCTTCAGGATCATGTAATGCTACCTGTTCTCCAAAGAGTTATGGCAGCAGGAAGATTGGGATCTTCCTAAAGGAGAAATACAAGGGATGAAATGCAAGAGGACCATCACTCTGATGTCTCGAGGATCCTTGGAGTGTATCTTATGGTGTATGCTTGCTCCTTCTTCTTTCAGAAAGGCAGCATCTGTTTTATAGAGCCCTCGCCTGTATCACCATTTCATCTTGGAAACAGATCTTGCTTGTTTCTCTTCGGTGAGTCCACACATACAAAGCAGGCTTGCCTCAGGAATCAGATCAGTGTCCACCTCTCACCTACACTTACTTTAGGTGATACAAAGGTGAAACTTGAGGTTTTAGACTTCAGAGTTCAACCTTTGATATCGGGTTTTGGGCGGGATACATATTTTTACACATGAGAAGAACACAAAAAAACTGTACGCCTAGAGGCACAATGCTATAGGCTAAATGTTTATTGGATAAATTTCCATGATGAAGCCTTTATTTCATTACAATGGTAGACAAGTAGGTTGCGCTCAGGAGGGAACTGGTTCATGACAGTGAAGCTCTCCAGAAGTCCTAAGAAGTAGGTGTGAAGTGATATGCTCTTACAGGATGAGGATGCTGAGTCAGCTGGTAGCTTGGTTTTAATCTGTCTGGCCTCTAAAACTATGAGAAATTAGTCCACATTGAGACATGTCAGTTTACAATAGCGGTTCTCAACCCAAAAGTTGCAACCCTTTTGGGAGTTGAATAACCACTTCACAGGGGTTACATATAAATTCTCCTTCATATCAGCTATTTATATTACAATTTGGAACAGTAGCAAAATTACATTTATGAAGTAGCAATGAAATAATTTTATGATTGTGGGTCACCACAACATGAGAAACTCTATTAAAGGGAAGGCTGTGAACCATGGTCTATGCTATTTGTGGTAAGAGTGAATATAACATGGAAGTCATCTTTCATGGAGCTTATACATAATTGTGTTGAAACAATAAGTAAACATGCAGTATATAGAGTTCTGTATGTTTAAGAGGGAAGAATCAGAAAAATGGGAGGTAAATTTTGGGGTGAAGATTGAATCAATAGAGGAACCTTGAAGGTCACTGAAGTGCATGTACATTGACATCTAACAACAATCAGCAGATGGCCATGATGTGAGCTAGGGGTAGAGTGTTCTAAGATGTAAGAGGGAATGCAAAGACCCTGAGGCAAGTTGTCCCAGGAACCATCCTTGAGGAATGGGCAGGAAGGACCATTACTTGAGCAAAGTGTTCAAAGGAAAGTTCTGAGGGAAAGGAACATTTCCTGAATGAGGTAGAAAGCATGCTAGGGATTTATGCCGGGGAATGAATGGCAGCTCGAAGGTCACTTAGGATGCTGTTCTGTGAATAGATTTAAGCAGCGTTATGGTGTAGTAAGATGAAGTTAGGTTAGTAGCCATCATAAAAATCTAGGCAAGATGGCAAAGTGGCTTGGAACAATTATTCATCTCTTCGAAGTCTGTTCTTCTCTTTGCCTATTGTTCTGTAGGATCCACTGCAGGACATGTCTCTGTGCTTTTGCCACACAAAATCAGATCTCTGTGTTAGACTAACCACAGCACTTTAATCAACTCTGATTGAATTTGGGCAGAGAAAAACTCTGGACCATCATCAGAAGCAGCTTCTGGGAGAGACAGACAGGTTTCAGGTACAAATAATACCTCTAGAAATGAATCTCACATCACCGTACTCTTTTGGATGAAGTCTCAAAAAGGGGTAGGGAAAGTTCATGCTTAAAAGTATAAGCAAATAAGAAGAGCAGGGCTTGTGAATTGGGGGGAGCTATAATGCTTTGGGTTATACACCAAAGAACCTGGGCGTATTGTAGACCTGATGTAGGGGAATTGAAATACAGGGTGAGAGCCTTGGTGTAGCACTGGGAAGTTGTTGCTTCCTGGAGGCTTCACTGTATGGGTGCAGAGACCTCCCAAGGAGCTGACACAGAGAGAGGAGCATAGCGTGGGACCTGGGTAGATAGTAGTCTTAATATGAAGGTGAGTGAGGAATCACCAGAAAACAGCTCTGTAAGGCTACGGATGAGATTGTAGGCCTGGGAACAGGAGAAGGGCAGATTTCCTGGGTGACCTGCCTCTAGGGCAGCAGCTTAAGACCCTCTATAGAGTTCCCTCCATACCTAGAGCAAGGCAGAGCAATGAAGTAACAAGCAGAATTGTCATCTCCTGTGACTATTGTTGGCTTAAATTTGAGGAAGCCTAGCAGTTTGGAATTCCCTCCATCCTCCAGGAGCCTCACTAATAGGCACTTCACACTAGCATCTGCCTGCTGGTTTCAACCTGCCACCTGCCTCAGCTCCAAGTGCTTCCTATTTGAAGTTCTTGGAAATTTCTCCCACTATGACTAGTAAAACATGATCTGTATGCTTCCTCCCTTCCTCCACTCACAATATTTATACTCATTTGTCTTATTGAAATCTCTCTTGCCTGTTCTGTTGAGATGGTTTGACTGGCAGGTCTTATTCTCCTGCAGCTAAAACCCATCTATTCTCTAGACAATGAGATACAAGCGCTCTGTCTTCTATTGTGCTCAGTGGCCTTCTCTGTCCCCATCTTCAATCTTAAAAGGCATGTTTCAGAAGCCTCCATCTTAAATGAGGGCCTGGAACATGGGCAATTGAACCAGCAATTCCACATTTAACCAGTTCTGAATATATGAAGGAAACATACTGGATATCCTCTCTCCCAGATTCCTGTCCAGGGAATCTGCCCCAGCCTTCCCAGTATAGTAAGTACTGGGAAAGGAAGAAGGGACCTGTACACTCTCATGTGGTAAGGCTTCCAATTCAATCTAGAAATGCCACTTCAGTCTTCTTGGTGTACTCTGCACTTTCTAAGGGATGAGGATTGTGCCAACATTAATTTTAGGGATGAGGAAATTCGAGCTCAGAAAGATGCAGTAATAATATGGGGTTGCTCTTGAGAGCCTTTTAAAAGGTTTGACAGGGAAGTAAAGCCAGTTGTGGTCTTTCAGAAAAGGAATGGCTCTGTCCTTTTATGGAAAGTTGACCTTTTCTGCAGGTGGAAAAGAAAGGACTGTGCCTTCATGTACCAGGCAACCCTAAAAGACACAAGTGTCCCATCTCTCCTTTAGCGGCCATACCTAAGAGTGTGTTGTTGAGTGAGTGGGGCCAACTCTGGCTGAGTTCATCATTTTTAAGTATGTTAATTTCATATATGTTTTTGTAGTATTGGTGGCAAGTAGCGTACCGCCTGCTTCTCCTGGAGAACGGGCCTCAGAGTGGTGCTCAGGAGAAAACAACCCAGGCTCCATAAACCACTTTCCAAACCAGGCGGAGGCTGATGACTTAATGGGTTTGGGGCACATTTGAACAGCCGGTCCCCTGGTGTTCTATTGCCAACACCTAAAAACTCAGCTGTGTTTCAGGTCCTGCCCTGGAGACAAGCCTTCCCCATCTGTTGACCCTCTTCTGCTATGGATCTTCAGCCAAAACTAGTCAGTTTGGCCAGATTGTGAATAAAATTATCTTCAAAATATTTTAAAATCTAGTGGTGCACACTACAGACAAATCAAGCTTGTACTGACCTCTCTGGCTCACTTCTTGCCAAGTACAATGCCCATGACACCTCAAGGATATTGTTCTATAACTTCAAAAATATCATCCACATTTTGAAGTACCTTTGTTCAAATAAAGCTCTAGAACTTTCTTTAGAAAAGAAGTGCATTGCATGGTAGTACTTAGTTGGCAAAATGGTTTAGAGAGTCCATTATCATATGAAACACACTCTCCAGCTCTTAACCCTGCCTCTGCAAATAACAAGCTCTATGACTTGTAGAAGTTTACTAATATCCATGAATTTGTGTTCTTTCAGCTTTAAAAATTCATATCAAATTTAATTTGATTCACCTGTGGATTCCTATGGTAAGGAGAGACCCCAAAATGGAAGGAGGAATGGAAAAGAGTCAAAAGGGGGAGAGAAAGGAGAGCAGGGGGGAATTTAACTCAGGTCTTAAGTTTGAGTTTAGGGTCACTTTTATTTTTGTTCCCATCACAGTCAATGAATTCCTGACCTGATGATCCCTCCCATTCTGATTTCCAATTCTCACAATGCTCTGCTTTCTTAGGGTACACCTCCTTTTGCCCCCATGGTAATTTGTTGCATGCACTGGTTCTGCTCATAGCTTTCAAGATTTAGCACCCACACAGGCCTGATTTGTAGCTGATGCAAAGCAACAGCTGTTTCTGGTCTGCCATGGCTCACTCTCCCGTTTCCTCTGAGAATCTCCCAAGTTTGCTCACTTCTCTCTATCCTGGGTCTTCCCCTGCTTAAGTCTGAGCTCTGGCATTAAGTCTCTGTATAATATTACACCATTAAAACGTCTACTTATCAGAGATGGCAACTATTTGATAGGCATGCTTGTTCTAGAACAATCACCTATGGTGTCAGAGGGTTTTTTTCCCCCTGATAAATAAAATATACTCCGTGCCATTTGCCTCTCACCAACTTTTCCACTTAATGGCAATTCCTGGAGAGTATGGTGGCTTGTGAGGATGTCAATGTTACAGTGAATTCACAGAGATGGTTGAGAATCAAAGCCATTAAATCACAAGCCATCTTCACACAGAGAAAAGAAGGAGTTAAGCACAGGAACAAAAAGCCTTGAATGTTTACTGATCAGACACTTTGAGCACTTGGCTTGACTGTCATATGCTCGCTCACCACCTTGATGAGCCTGTGGGGGTTTTTTTTTTTTTTTGACAGACCCGTAAGCATTATTCCTTCCCATGTTCTGCCCTTGTGTTTGGGCAGAATGGAAGTGGCAAAAAGGTTCCTTTTAGATGAAGCTTCACAGACTATTTTTTTTCTCTTTCGGTCAATGATGATTGAAAGACAGTCAAGTTATATGAACTCAAACACTTAGGAAATATGCAGACAGAGCCTTGGGATAGAATGGGGCTGTACTAACTGTTCCTGGGCTTACTCAGTTTTGAGAGAGTGTCATATAGGTGACACATTCTATTTGGGATATATCAGCGGTCTAGGAACAAAGCTGAAACATTATGTGACATTGAAACAACCCCTGGAAGATGAACAGAAAACTTACCACCCAATTAAGCCAATACCCACTGTATTTTATCTAAACCTATCTCTGAACTTGGGCAAAGTACATGATAATGAAGTGTAGTCACCCCGCTGATGGTTGTTCAGGAGCCAGAGAAGATTAGCTCAGATGAGGACAGATCACAGAGAATGTGCCCTTCTGTCTTATGAGTTTTCTGCCTGATGAAATAACCCAGCCAAGCATCTCCACGTCCCAGAGCATCAGGCTGAGAGCTCTTGCCTAGGTTCAGATTAGCAATGGCTCATGGATTGTCTCCTCCTAGAAGATGGACTCCTGCTGTCCCCAGCCAGACTCTGCCTGAGAAGGGCTGTACTAGAAATACCTGAGCAGCTGTCCCTGAGTTCCTGCTGTCACAAAGTACAAATGCATCTCTGGGTAAGGCTCCACAGTAAATGCCAGCTCCATTTTGGTGGCAGTTGAGCAATCTACTAGGAAATCAAAAGCCCCTCCGTCATTATAGGAAAACAAGTGCGCTGTGCCTCAAAGGGGCAGGGGATGCAAAGGAGTTCTTTCTTTGTTTTGTGTTGTTGTTGTTGTTGTTTTCTTTTTCTTTTTCAAGACAGAATTTCTCTGTGTAACAGTCCTGGTTTTTCTGGGACTTCCTTTGTAGACCAGGCTAGCCTCAAACTCACAGAGATCCACCTGCCTTTGCCTCCCACATGCTGGGTTTGAAGGAAGTGGGTTTTGGAGTTACAGGAAGGGTGGATACTTTGAATAATAGTTGTGACAATACAAATTGGAGATCTGAACATCTGATTTGAATATCATCCTGAGTGAGATAACCCAATCACAAAAGAACAAACACGGTATGCACTCTCTGATAAGTG
>NW_022196906.1:23080295-23092507 GCF_008632895.1 Mastomys coucha
AAAAAAAAAAAAAAAAAAAAAGAAAGAAAGTTTGGAGAGTCCTTACATGAAAAGTAAGCAAGAGTAATTCCTAACTCACAGCAATCAGGAGAGTGGAGGAGGTCAAAAGTAAAGAAGATAAACCAGGTGTAACCCAAAATGAAAATATACTTGCGTTTATTCCCACACTTTCATTGCAGCTAGGCTCTCCACATGTTCCTAGATAGCTTGGTTTGGAAGGGTGAGGACCAGAACTAAGTATCTCCACAGTTTGGCTCCAGTTCTCCTCAACAGGATGTTCACATGACCAGCAACCTTACTTAGTTCTCACCTTCTGGAAATGCCTTGCCTGTCAGGTTATTTTCAAGAATCTCAAAGTCCTTCCCTGTAAGCACCCTACTTCCTTCTCTTCCCAGGAGGGCTTGAGGATACAGTCCAACCTTGGAGAGCCTCAGACCTACCACAAGTTCTTTTTATTATTGCCTTCTTGCAAGGTGAGAGAGGACAATGTCTCAGAATGAAAGATTCTCCTCCATGCCCTCTCGCAACAGAGGCCCTAATTCATTTTTCATGGCCCCTTGCAGTGACAAAAGCCGCTGCCGTCTCTCTTGTAAGCGTGCTCCATGCAATAAGTCAAAGCTGATGTGCATTTTCCCCCTGGGTGCTGGAGCGCACTTTGATTTAATTTGCCCTGTTGTTTGGCACAGAGCCTTTGCCGGCGAGTTTCTTCCCAGACCTGGGGAAGCAGGCCCTGACAGCGATGGGGTGCAGTGACAGATGGGGTTCAGTGGGTAGTGTTTAAATAATTTGCTGCAATGATAAAGGAAACGCTGCAGAGTGACAGATGTTCCTGCAAACAGGCAGTAGGATAGACACACACTCATCCTGTTTGGGAGAGCTGGGGGCACATGACAACATGCTCCCACAGAGACAGATCTGCTTTTCTTGAGTTAGAATTGACAGGGTCACAGAAGAACTACTGGGGCCTTCAGAGATGGTGGGGCTCATGAACCCAGCTCAGCCTCTCCTAAACAGTCATTTAAAATTATCTGTAAGGTACTGAGATGTTAGCTCCATGCTCTGCTTATGCCACTTTCCTAGTGTCCATCCCATAATAAGTCCTTCCCTCCTTATAGGTGAAAGCAGCTGAAACATCTGGACGGAGTCAGGCTGGACCTCACCATGAGGTGATGCAGCTAGGGAACCCCTTAAAGGAGCTGTTTTGTGCTGTTTGAATTTTATACTCACCAAAGTATGAGCTAAATAAAACTCTTGTTATAAATTATAAAGCCTCGACCTCTTATATTTTTTAGAATAACAGAAAGTCGTATAGTGCAGTTATAGAAGGTGGCCTGTAGTACATTATTACAATGAAGGGATGCTGGCAGAAGTATGAGGTAGCCAGTAAAACTCTCAAAGATTCAACCACAGAAATATTGCCTAAGTGATTCTAAATCCAGTTGAGATGATGAACCATCATAGGGGTCTGAGTATGCCTCATAGATGCCCAACACAGAAGGTGACTGGTTTGTTTTGCTCCTGGGATGAAGCTAGGATTCTGACTGTTGCCACATTTCTTTTAACCTTGCTTCTGTGGGCATCAGAGGAGAGAACCAAGCTCTAGACAATGTTAGTTACCTGTTTCTGATGCTGCGGTCATAATTACAGATGAACTGTCAGTTTGACATCCTCCAAAACAAAGGGTTAGGTGAGCGGAAGAACCACAGTAAGATCTAATTGTGCAATAAGCTGGAGTCACAGGGTGTGACAGGAGAAGATCATCTAAGCAGGTAGTTTCTGAGAGCTACGTATACATACTCAGGTGTATGAGAGTCCACCTTTACCCTTGAGAAACTATGCACAGGTATGGGGCATACAGCAAAGAGATGATAAAAAAGGCTCACTGGGCTTATTTATCTGCTTCTGTTACTCTTCAGGTAATTGCTTAAGCAGATTTGAGTGTGAAATGCATTTCTGAGAGAATGATAGAGGCACTGTAAGAAGACTTAGAAGGATGACATTTGCAGAGGAAAAGGGAAGGGTGTGGCCTGGAGGTGAGCACCTCAGTGAGAAGGCATTGCTGAGAAGGCAGTGGAGCAAAGACAGATGAACTGTCTCCCAGCCAAGACTCTGAAGCTAAACCTTGAAGGTGACTCAGATGGGATGGCAGACAAGAGGAGCCACACCAGAGCCCAGTCTGTTTGCTGGCTTACCTGTTGCGAATTGAACAGCTGTGGCTCTCACCACCCCCTTCCCCGACTGGGCAGTATACTTCCTTCTGAAAGGTGAACCCAGATTTGCCTCTTGGCATTTTCTGGATTTTGTTTTACAGCTAATCAAACAAACATTAACCACCTGGGAACCCAGAAGCTGAGTTCCTGGAGTAGGCAAGTGACACCTTGACCTTTTGAGGGTACAGATGGAACACTGTCAGAGCCACGTCTGCAAGAAGCATTTAAAGGACTTAATCAGTCTTTAAAAAAAAATTAGTCTGCAACTCAAGAGCAACACGATTTATGTGAGAAGGAAAACTGAAGAGGCCAGATAGCCGAAGTACAAGGATGGGGTAGAAAAGAGCAGAGAAAGGGAATAAAAGGCTAAAGTGAAGCCTCTTACCACTACCACCTGCTTTTCAGCAAGTATCAGAAATGTCAGCTCAGCCACTCATTCCAGGAGAGGTTAAAGGCTATGTTCTGGTTCTCAATGAAGTATATTTTCCTGTAGGGGACATTTGTCACTGCACTGACATGCTCTTAGCTATCCTAGTTTAGAAAGTAAGCATTAATGGCACCTGTTGAGCTGAGACAAGGATCCTGGGAAAAATCATACAATATATGGATGTGGTCCTAGTTCACGAAGTCTACAGTGCCTGGAGAATCTAATAAAAAGCAGCTGAATACTGACCCTAAAAGAATCTCATCCATATTCAGGACAAAGAATGTTCTGGACTCCACTGAGCCACAAACCATGCCAGTTTCTTTGGACCTGTGTTGTTCTGTTTCCCAACCTTAAGAAAAAAGAGTGACCTGGGTTAGAGGAGCTAAAGAGGCTTCCCAACAAACCCCAGGGGAATTCGAGAGAAAGGGGGTGTTACAAGTGGAAAATAATATATAAAGAAGACAGAGAAAATAAGAACAGAATGGTCAGAGGAAAGATGGAATTAGAACCTGCAGATCAGGGCAATGGAAGAAGACTATCTTGGTTGGCAAACAGATGCATATTTGCAGTAGATGTTGTAAGACCTGTGGAGAAAATAAGAGTGATGTCTAAGAAAGACTGGAAAGTGAAGAGAAAAGAAGTGTTAATTTTAGTCAAAGACAGAAAATTAAGGGAGAAAGCAAAAAGGGGGAGGTATAGGAGCAAGGAAGTAATACAAAGCCGGGAAAGAACCCATATATCTACAGACCCACCTTGTACTTTTTGAGTAAACACCCAGGAGGGAATTTACTGGATCATGAGATGATACTGCTTTTAATTTTTATGAGGAGCCCCATATTGTTGTGCATGCCTGTAGTGAGTTACATCCCACCCACAAGACAATGCATTCACTTCTCTTCCTCCTCATACTCCCCAGCATTGGGCCTCTCCTCTCTGTCAGCAACAGTCATTCTGTCAGGTAAGCAATTAGCTCTCATGGGGTTTTCATTCTCATTTGTTTAATGATTAGTATTGATGAGCTTTATTTCTGTCCCATTGATCTGTGGACATTTCTATGCTTTCTTTGGGGAGATGTTTAGGTTGGCTCTTGGGAAAGTTTTCAGAAGGGCTTTTTATCTTCTTCTTTTTAACTATTTAATTGGCTGCGGTAATGTCCTACATATATTTCCATTATTAATCCCATGCCAACTCCATGGTTTGTAAATATCTTCTTCCAGTTTGTAGTCTGCTTCTGCACACTGCTAATGGCTTCCTTTGGTGTGCATAAGCTTTTTGTTTTGATATAATCCCATTTCTCTGCTTTTGCTTTTGTGTCCTACACTTTCATAATCATATTAAAAAGTCATCACCTAGAACTATTCCCCCCATGGCTTTCTTCTGATAGTTTAAAAATTTTTGGTTTTATGCTTAAGTCTTTAATCCACACTAAGTTAGTTTTGGTGACTAATATGGGAAAATATTACTCCTTTGCACATGAAAATCTACTATTCCAAGCACCATTGACTAGAGAGACTATTCTTTTTTTTAACAGGGAGTAGGAGGGAGGATGGATAAGGAACGCTTCACATGATTGAAAAGGCCACTGGAAAACATTTTGTATTTACTTAAAAGTCCATATTTGAACACTTTAAATGAGGTTACACTACTTGGGTTGATAATGCACACCCCCAAAACCATAGGCTATCTAATAAAACACCCATGCTAGGCTTGAGAATTTTCTTTTGAGTTGTTAATAAGAGAAATCCAAGACACTTCCAAAAAATATAGGCTACTGATGTGGCTCTTGGTTGTCTCTCAGAACTTGAAGGTAAGATTTTACTGTTGAACATACTACTCACTTCAGACATAGGAATCTGTGAGGACTCAAGTTGGAACTGACATTGAAGCCTCCTCCCTGAGGACTAGCTTCCATAGAATCTGAAAATGCTATGAAAGCTGCCAAGGGGAGAAAATCAATAAACAGTCACACCCAACTGTAACACGTATGAACAACATCATTGACCAGCAAGCTATACCCAAGGATGCAATAGTGGCATGTATATCATGGTGTAACCAATAGTCATGTAATTGGACTTTAGATCTTTTCAACAGGACAGAATTCATGTCTGGTACTGTAAAACTAGACAACAATCCCACAGCAGATGATGTCATGGACTCTAGAAGAAAATATTTTAATGCTTCTTGTTCCAGTGTGTATTTGTGGCATTTGTCTTAGTTTCTTTCCCTATTCCTATGGTAAAATGCTCTGACAAAATCAGCTTCTGAAGAGTTTGATTTTAGCTTAGAGTCCAGTGAAAGTCCACCATATCAGTGTGGGAGCAGTTGTAGCAGCTTAAGAGAACTTGGTCACAATGGATCTGTAGTCAAAGAGCACAGAAGGGACTATACAGGTGGGTTAGCTAGCATAGAAGAGCTTGTACAGATCTTGCACAGGACTCCAAATCAATTTCTAACACTCATAACTCTATATAATGCCAAATATGCACATAATTAAAAATAAACATAAGAGAAAGAACCAGTGGGAGACAAGTGTTACTGCCATCTTGCTTTCTCCATTTTATATAGTTGAACATCCCTGCCTATAGAATGGCACCACCCACGGTGGGCAAGTTTTCCATCCAGATGCTGATCTTCCAGGTGATTCTGGATTCTAGTTGACAATTAATGATTACTACTACAATACCTTTGTCATGTCTCATTCTTAAGATCTTTATCCTGTTCCATTTGTTGATGTGTACACTTTTTAAAGGTATCATACTAATTTGATTTATTTCTCATATAACTGGAGATCAGGATGTATGATGCTTTGCAGTTTGCTCCTTTATTTCATAGCTGACATGAATATTTACATTTTATGTTGCTATTCATATAGTCTTATTTCTAGAAAACAACATTCAAATATTTAAAAGTTTAAATATATTTTTCTAACCCACAGACAACTATTTGTATTTTCTTGAGCATCTTTCCTTAACATTGTGTGACTTCCAATACACGGGTCTTTTACCTCCTTGTTAACTTTATTCCTAAGCAGTTGATTCTTCTTGGCTATCATAAATGGAATTAATCTCTTGATTCCTGGATTGTATAGCAAATGGCTACTATCATAAATAGAATTAATCTACTGATTCCAGTTTGCATAGTCAATTGCTACTTACTTTGTATGTTGAGGTTGTATTTTGAAACTTCAACATATTCCCTGTCCTGATCTCAGAGGAAAGACTTTTACTTTTTGACCATTAAAAATAATGTTATCCTTGTTATTCTTATCTGTGGTGTCAATTGTGATATGGTGCTCAGATCCCTTCTATACCTAATTAGTTAGGACTTTTTTTCATACAATGATGTCAAATTTTGTCAACTACTTTTTCTCTTGTAATGGGCTGGTCATTTCATAATGGGCCATGCACAATAGCCACATTATGGATAAGCCCATGTCCATGAAAAGATGAGACAATAAAGAAATTGTGGTATATAAACCTAAAGAAACAATATTCAGACTTAAAAATGAATGAAATTCTGTTATTTTTGACAGAAGGAACTGCAGAACAATATGCTAAACCACATAAGCCAGGCAGAGAAGAACAAATACCACATGCTTTAACTTATGCGTGTTCTCCTAAAGGATTGAATTCATAGAAGCAGAGAGGAGCACGACTTTTAAAGACATTGAAAAGAGGAGGAGTGAGGAGATAGTTGTGAAAAGAAGGGAGGAATATGTTAATGTTTTCCTTAATTTTGAGTTCTATTACACAGCATGATGAATACTGTTAATAATAGAGTATTGTACATTTCAAAATTCCTAAGAGTAAATTTCAAACAATCTCATAACAAAAAATGTTAAGTATATAAAGTGATGGATATGCTAACTAGCTTGATTTAATTATTCCACATTGTATTCATAAATCATAACATCATTTTGTACCCTATAAATTCATACAATTACAAATTGTCAATTTACAACAATGTTTTTAAAAAGCAAGCAAGAGGTGCAGGGAGGTGGAAAAGATGCTCCTCCTTTGGGAAGAGGTGGGCTGATGAGACTGTCAGTCTGGCTGGGGCTGAGCTGAGCACAGTCTGTCACTGGGGCTGGCTGTACTGCCTGGCTCTCAGCCTGAGATAGAGGTTCCAGTCTAGGAGATGGTTGGGCTGAAGACAGGAGTCTGGAAGGCAAAGGACCCTGGCCCCAATGCAGGAAGATATCTTCCAGCTTCTCCTTGGCCTAAATTTACAGCCAAGCTTTCAATGCCTGTATTGCTTCTTCAGATTCTGTATTTGAGCAACTTTTGGAAATCTGGGGTGCTAACTAATTCAACTCCCGCCCTACCATGTCTAATTATTGCAGTAGGTATTCAGGAGACAGGAAGGCAGGCCTCATTCTCCATGAGCCTCTGTGTGTACAGCTGAATCTCCTAGCTATTAGGCTAACAGCTTGGTAAAAGCCATTTTCTTCTAAGAGAAGAGGTTCAGGATTATTGAGTTATGAGACTAAGACACATGACTAAATCTAGGACTAAAGATTTGGCTGACCATAAGAAAGCCACATCATTTGATCATGCATGAAATCAGTTCTTTCTGAGAGCTAGAGAAATGGGTGATCATATAGACTCAGAAGCCAGCTGGCCACAGGATCATGAGCAAGTCATTTCCCTTCCTCAAGATCTCATGTCTGTTATTTACAAATGGGATAACAGAAAAATTATATGAGCTTGATGATTTTTAAGGTTATCTATAGAACTAAAAAAGAATAAATTAAATGGTATGTGTGTGAGTGTGTGTGTGTGTGTGTGTTTGTGCATGTGTGCATGCGCACTTTAGATGGGTTGCAATTTACTTACTTTTCAACATTGATTTCTCTCTGTGCATAGGTCCCTTTTAATAAATGTTCTATGATAGACACAAACACTATGTTCAACAGGCTGTGCCTCAGTCCTGATTTGGCTGCATGTCTCAGTCTGATGTTTTAATAAGAATGACTTCATCTTCCTGTTGAAAGTCTGAGAAGAATGTTATATCTATCCCACAGGATCATCAGGAAAATCAGAGGCAGCTCATGGGAAAAACACACAAGAGATTCAACAGCCCTAGGTAAACCAGAGTCATTATCATCAGCAGATAGAGTCAGCTGCTAGACCCTGGGGATGTGTCTTAGGAAGAGAGTTTCGCTCTTGGGCACTGCTGTGAAAACATATTATGTAGAAATTCTCTGAATAGTAGAAATAAGACAGAGCCATGTGACAAAGAATAAATATTTTCCTCAAACTCTTACTGTCCTGCAAGATGTCTTTGTGGTCAGTATTCTGAGAGGAAAGACTTTTTTAAAAAAGTTGGAGAAACTCTGGATTTGGTAGATGATGTGCTGGACTTTTTACAATCCCACTTACATTGAACATGACATAGATAATGAAATGAAATTGAGCACCATTGCTTTCCTAAACATATTGGCACACATGAATCTTTCTCCTTACAGAAGTATCTTTTCTCCTCTTCAAAATTAATCAGTGCTTCTCTGAACACAACCTCAGAAATGACAGTCCATATAAAACACACTTATCTTGTTTACCTATCTTGTCAGGAGTGAAAGCACCCATGTATGCATGCATGTAAGGACTTCTTTCCCACAAATGATCTCTCCAACGAGTATCCCAAAGCTAACGTAGCTTTGTTACTTAAGTTTTAGATGAACGCTCTGGTTCTAGCAGCCCCAAAAAACTAGGCTAGACCACCAGTAGCAAATGCTAATTCAAGAAATTAGGAAATTTAATTAATATGACCACAATGGGATGACCTGATGACTCCAAGTCTACCTCCAGGATTCTGATGTGAGTGCTCTGTTTAAACAGAGGAAGAAGAGTAGTAGGGTGTAACAGGTATGCATAATTAAGCAGGTTTGGTCAATGTGTGATTCTGTCCATCATTGTCCAGGTCCAGTACTACACAGTGGTTTCACCAGAGGATTATATTGTTGTCATCCCTGGAAAGGAATGATTTGCCTTCCAAGAGATGACTATTTATGGTACAGCTAAATCATCATAGATCCCTCATCTAAAGTGTGGTTTATCCTGTAAGGCTCATTGTTGCTTGGTAATAGTATTCATACCTTGCCCAAAAATGTCTATTGGTCAATCTTGTTGCTCTTAAAATGAACATAACTTATGGAAGTCTCTTATTGTTTTTTTAAATCTCATACAAAATTACCTCAGCTTCATATCCTTCTGACCCTCACCTATCATTATAGTCACCCAAGGTCACATACTACTTCTGAACTTCTTCCTCGATAGGAAACTGTTCTTCTGTGTTTGAGCTTTCGTTTCTTCCTCCTCACTTACCAAAATATCACTCCCTTTCTATCTTTTCCCTTTTCTAGAACCCTCTACTTTCTGGATAGTAAGTTTATGGTACCCTCAGATGTCAAGGTAGACTAACCAAGTTCTTGCACTCAACTCTGATTTTGGCTGCTTATTTTGCCTATAGGCAATCTCATCAAGTCCAATATTTGTTACATCATGTCTGTTGTCTGTCAGAAATAACTAGGAAGGAATGAACAAGTGGAGCTCATAGGAAAATGAGTTTAAGGGCTGATTTTTAGATAGATTTACAATTGTTCTTTCAGGAAATAAATGTTAGAATAAAGATCAGAAAAAGAAGTCAGTCTAAGTTGAACTGATTCCAGTAGGCAGCCAAGATTCCGTTGTTGTGGGGTGAGGGAGAGAAGCATGGTGGCTGAGCATTTCTAGATGAGGAGTTCAGATTCCAAAGAGGAATCTGCTTTATAGACATTCCATCTAGAAGACATTAGCCTCCTGATTCACAATGGTCACTCTTCACTGGTCCAAGACAGGTCAGACAAAATGTGAGTTCTTTAGAGTGCATGCCTCCAGCCTGAAATTTACTCTCATAGGTGGGGCCAAAAGTACTAGAAAGTCTTGCCCCACCCAACTGAACCCTATATCTTTTATCTCATTGGTACTGAAGAGCAGCAAAGTCCAAGGAAATGTGAGCTGGCACTCCACTTGGACATTTCTGTCTATACTATTGAATCAGTTAAGATCCAAGCATTGATGGTTGTATTTGAGTTTCACAGTGGCTTTGTGAGGTGGACAATGCAGACTTTTGGCCTGGTTTTACACCCAAGGAAACTGAGACTCAGAAAAATAAAATCTGTTTGTGAAGCCAGCAATGAGATCTTGACCTCAAGTACAGTCATCAGCATATAGGATGCTCTAGCCTGTGACTGAAAGGTGCAGTGGGCTGTGGTCTAGGAGAGCATCTCTTGTTACTTCCTGAAAAGACAGATAGGTCACTCAGGAAACCTCCCTTTGACAGTAAGTAAACTAGCCAATTTACATTCCCCTTAAAAACACCAGAGAGGAGCTTCCTTCCTAGTGCAGAAAATGCTAGAAGCTATGGAAGGAAATACACACAGCAGCTTGCCCCAGACTTGGGAGCACACCGAGCCAGACACTTTCCATCTTGTTTAGCAAGCCCACAGGCCAAGAGAACAGGAATCAAAGCACAAGACCCCACTGAAGTGGGAAGTCTAATAGGAAAAACCTCTTATCATAAGTGAAGAGCCTAGGATGCTGCAGTTCCAGATGAGAGGAAGCTCTAAGATGAACATCCCTTTCAAAAAAAATTGTCTTATGGTTTGGATGACCTGGGCTGTAAAGGAAAGGAGAAAAGGCATAATTTAGTTTGAAGTGGTTCTCAATAGCGACATTTCCAGTCAACCTGCAGAAACAAATACAATGTTATCGAAAGGAAGGCTTTTACTTTCATCAGAGGTATCGAACTTATTTTATTTTTTTAATACAATGATCTTCACAAAGCAAAATAAAAAATTAATTTAAATAAAAAATAGTCACAAGAAAATGATGATTCCATGACCAAGAAAAGAAAACCACACTTGTCATCTAAAGAAGGTGTGAGGCAGAACAGATATCAACTATCACTATTTTAAAGAAGTCAATGAAAGACTTGAAAATCTTAATGTAGAAACATATAAAGGTTAGCATGTTGGCAGGAACACTGAAAATAGAATGCCTAGAAATAATTACATGTATGCTATTATTTTTTAAATGTATTATTATTGTATGTGAGTATATGGACATGCACAGCACATGGCTCACCAGCAGAATTGGTTTTCTCCATATACCTTTATACATGGGTTCCAGAGCACCTACTAGGGTTATTAGTTTACATACAGGAGCTTGCCCCAGACTTGGGAGCACTCTAATCCCTGTCTCTAGTCTCATTAAATATCAAATAATCAAGTATGTGTACAATATATTTCAATAAAATATTAGACAGGCATAATTTATATAAATATCATTATATTGATGTAAATTAATATACAATTAAAACATATGTCAGTAGAAAGGCTTCAGGGATGGTTACACAGCTCTAGACAGGTCAGTTAGCTGAGAGATGAGTAAGAAAACATCAAGCAGAATATAGCAACACAGAGATGGAGGGTGCAGATGCATACATGTAAGAGGCCTGGGGATGCCAAGTCTATTCCACACTTAGAAAGCAGGCTCAAAGGAAAACAGACAGGGATGGAGGATCAGGAGATCATATGACAAGTGATCAAGGCTCAGAGGTTTCAGAACCTGTAAAATACATCAATGTACAGATTCAAGAGCACCAACAAATGTAAAACAAAATTAAAGACAGCAAAGGTGTGCATAACTAGGCATAGCATAGTACATGTTCAAAAATCCAAAAACCAGAGGAAAACAATCAGAAAATTGACAAGGGGAGAGAGCTGTGCATGTGCAGATAACTTTAATGAAATCCAGCTTCAAATTGACAGCTGTCTCATCAACAGCAGGGAGGATGATCAGAAGGCCACTTACTAAGCTGGAAGAGGTAACTTAAAACTGAATTTTCTATACCCATCAAAAGGGACTTTCAGAATCAGGGTAATATGACATTTTCATCCTGTGACACTGGAGAAAGCATACTACCAACCAAGGTTCAGCAGAGGAATGCCCACAGTAAGAAGCTTGGAAGAAGAAAACCAGTATCAGATGGAAATTCTAAGGCTCAGGGCAAGCTGAGGTTCTAGGAAGGTGATAAATGCCTCAATGTGTTGTCGTCTTGGCATTGAGACGGACTAAAGACAAGACTCTGGACATGGCACTGCCTGGCTCTGTCTGTAAGCCTCTACTTGCATCACTATGTGGCTACAGGCCACTTTCAGGAGGGAATCCTGCACTTGGTTCTGCAGCTTCTCTCTTATGTCACGAGTCTGTGTGATTTCAGGGACCATTTGCTCACAAGAAGAAAGAGTTCCAAGAGGATACATGCAAGCAGGGAAGGCCTGACAAGAGAAAGCCTGACAAGAGAAACTAGCCCCCCAAAACATGTTGCCTATTGCCAATCCTTTTGGATAGCACAACCAAGGAATAACTATTGCCCTGGGAGACAAGTAAAAGTCTGGAGCATTTCTTTTCTACCAATGGCCACCCCAGCAGAAACTTTTCCCAGGAGCCCCTTCTTCAGCTGGCAGAAGAGTACGCATGCACATTACACATATACACTCATACACACACACACACACACACACACACACA
>NW_022196906.1:23092517-23103123 GCF_008632895.1 Mastomys coucha
ACACACACACACACACACACACACACACACATTCCTCACACATTCATTAATAGACACAATCACAGTTCTATTTGATATACCAAACATATTCTCATATGAAAGACCCCCATACACTGCATACCCATTTCCTCACCCACAACATGCATACTCACTCTTATACATTCACATATTCCACAGATAACACTCTTTATCTACCTAGGTCTCATATACTTCCAAAGTGAACACACATAGTTTTCTTGTCTTGAGCCCAGCCAGGGTGGCCCCCAAAGTTTGAATGGGTGTGTTCCTCCATGAAGCCCACTAGGAACATAGAACTGGTCCAATAGGTCTTTAGAGAAAGTGGAGGAGAGAATCTAAATGTGTCCAGTGTGTTCTGAGAGCTGCAGGCACACACATGGATACTGATAGACAAAGGGTGTGCAGAATCTTCAAATAGAGAGGACAAAAGATAGAGCACTAGGCAGCTGCTGGACCTATTTGGAAGGTTGTGAAGGTCAGGGCACTGTTGTGAAGATATGAAAAATATTTCTTTTTTGGTCTCTTAAATACATGGCATTCCCCTGGTTGAAAGAGCCCAACCATCACCCTCTCATTTATACAGCCATCAGCTGAAACAGAGATACCCCGGATGGGGTGTGTGACTGATGGCACTACAATGAGAAAGCCTACCTAGCAACCACCATGCTGGAAGTCTCCATGCTTATGGCTGACAGTGCTAACATTTCCTTAGCATTCCTGCTGCACAGAATTGACTGTATTCAATTGAAATTGCTTGATTTGAATCCAAAACCAGGTGGAGAACTGAGGGCCACCTGCTTGACAGGCTGACCATTTGAGAGGCAAAGGCATCTACAGACCTGGGCTTTGACTTCTTTTTGCACAACTGTCTTGGAAGGAAAAGCAGCTAAACTTGTGATTTTCCTGGCAGTTAAGAATGGAACCTGGATCCTTGGCTAGAACAGTAGCTGACTGGCCTACCCTTCCAGCTGAAAGCAAGAAGCAGTGTCCCTACCCAGGAGGCCTCCTGCTGCTCACATGAAAGGCCATTTTAAATAACAGTCATGTATTAAAGCAAGGGGAAAGAAAGGGAAAAAAAACCTCAAGGGCTATAGCACTGCCACAGTTTTAAATTATAGTGTAGGAGGATAAAAATAAAAGAGAGAGAGGAAGACAGAGCAAGGGAAAAATTGCCATTGTTTTATGAAGCAGATGGGAAAGTTCAGGGGATCAGAAAAAGACTATTATTATCTCAACTCTACAGTGACAAGCCAGCAGAAGGATGCACCACCGTTTTCTCCCATCTCTCCCTGAGAATGGGACACTGGTGGAATTTATTTTGAATGCAGCTTCGGGGCAGGAGTTCTGAGCACCCAGGGTAGATTGGAAGATCCTGCTGCATGTAGATTTTAAGAGAACCACCTCGGCACTGCTCCATTTCCTCCTGTGTTTAGATGCTTTGGGCCATGACCACCGAATGCCACATTGTGCCTTCTCCAGAGTCTGGGCAGAGAGGGTAAGGAGCTTGGAGAATTCCAAGGTTTAAGCACTAGAAGGAACGCTTTTCCAGGGGTTAATGTTTCTTAATTCAAGGTTAAAGGAACACAGGTGGTAAAGCTTAATGAGGTGGCGAGTGTCTGCTGAATTTTCACATCCAATAAATTGAAGAATCAAATATTGGAGAGAAAGGGAGGGTCAGTAAGATGGCTCAGCAGGTAGGTGACCATATGTTTGATCCCTGGCACGCAGACAATGGAAAGAGAAAACAGAATATAGCAAGGTAGAACACGTGTACCTGTACTTATACACATGGTAAATAAACGAGTATAAAAAAAAACAAAACAAAAGAACAAAGAAAGAAAGAAAGAAAGAAAGAAAGAAAGAAAGAAAGAAAGAAAGAAAGAAAGGTAAGAGGCTGAGAAGAGGAGAGATTCAGAAGGAAAGAGTGGGAAGAATGTGCTAGAAATGTGCAAAGGGCAGGACTACTAAATCTGTAATTAAAAGACATTTACTTTTAAATTTAGGACATCCCAGAGCTCCTGGGTGGCTTCTGCCCCATTTGCTTTCCCATATCATTACATCTTCACCTCTAGAATCTCTTTTTCTTCTTTTTGTTTTTGTTCAAAGCAGAGTTTCTCTGTGTAGCCCTGGCTGTCCTGGAACTCAGTCTGTAGACCAGACTGGTCTTGAACCCAGAAATCTGCCTGCCTCTGCCTCCCAAGCGCTGGGATTAAAGGCGTGTGCCACCACTGCCCGGCTCTGGTCATAGTTTTAATCACAGAAATAGAGAAGTAACAAATACAGATGAAGTCCTATCTCAGCAGAGGAAAGGGCTTGTGGGAGAGCATAAGTGTGTGGAATTTTCCTGAGGGTCTTTAGTGCAGTAAGGCAATGACAAAGAATGAGGTTTGGGCTACATAGGGCATCAGGGTAAATGCAAGGGCTCCTATGTACCCTGTGAGCAATGTGGGCTTGGTCCTCAAGAACCTATTGGTACGTCAAGTGAGCAGAAATGCAAATGATATGAGGAAAGACAAAGTGAACAGCAGATAATCTGTCCCTTTTGAGCAGAACTGCCATGTTCACAATGAATTGTGATACATCATGAATCTTTGACCACCTTGCCGTCTAGATCCAGCTCATTTGATCCTTCTCTCACACTATTCCCTCTACTCAGCAGGTGTATATTTCAGACTTAGAAAAGTTTTCTAATAGTACCCCAAAACAATCAGAATACCCAAATATGAACAGCAGTGTATGGGGCACAATGCTCCAATGCAGAATAGGGAAATTCCTTTCTGCTTCTATCAAGGGTTCAGGCTTGTGACCTTGGGGCAGCCTCTTAACCTACTGCTATACTGTGTCTCTTGATCAAAAGGAGGTAAATTCACTTGGCTATCCCACTGAGCTATTGTGAACTCCCACTGCAAAGAGCCAAAGACCACACACATATAGGCTCTACTTTATATATGGCTCTGTGAACATGTATTCAAATGCACACATGCACACATGTATATATTCCTGGGGCTGGAAAATTTCTGCCGAGGTTGGGAGTTCATCTAGTACCATCTGACTGACTTAGCATTTTGGCTCTAAGAATTCAAAGTTAGTGCCTGGGCTGCTGAAGCTCCACTTGCTTCACTTCATCCTATTTGCCTTATTCCTCTTCAGCCTGGGGTAAATGTCATATTAAAGTCTTTCCAGGGCTGGGCGGTGATGGTGCACACCTTTAATCCCAGCATTTGGGAGGCAGACACAGGTGGATCTGAATTTGAGGACAGCCTGGTCTAGAGAGTGAGTTCCAGGACAGCCAGGGCTATACAGAGAAACCCTGTTCCAAGGGGGAAAAAACAAAACAAAACAAAAAAAAAAAAACAAACCTTTTTTCAGGGTAGGGAGTGGGGACACCTGGACCCAAGGTAGAATTTAGGAGAAAAGGGTCCAGTGAGCACCAGAGTCTTCCCTCTGTTCTGCCTATGTTGCTTCAGCTCCCCCAGGGAGCACTAAGTGGGTCTTAGCTGTGAAGCTGACAAGGGTTCACAAATTCTAAGACAGAAGAGATCAAGGAGTCGGTGAGCCGAGCTAGTGTCCTGCTGAGCAGACAGTGAGTTGGTGCTGGCAGGTGAATGCCTATGGGTGGCCAGCTACAGCAAACAGCATTTGTTCTTTGGACATCGTCCTCATGCCTCTCTAGCCCTGCAGGCCTGGAGAACACCCCACAGAAGCTCTCTCAGCTGTGGCTGTTCACTGTCTGTGATCAACAGCCCTATGCTCACCTCACAATGCTATTGACATGTTTAAAAAGGCCCGGTGCATAGAATACCCTGCCTGCGTTCTAGTATGCTGACAACTGTGTGCCCTCCTGTGCTGGCTGTCTCCTTTGCAGCTCCCACCTTCTTTAACTATGTTCAGTCATTCTTCTTCTCTGTACTTGAGTGTCTGGTCGCCTTCCCCTTCTGACTCATGCTCTGCTCTGGCATTCCTGTCTGTTCTGCAGCCCTTGGAACATAATTCCTCTCCTCTTCTTCCACCTAACTCCTAGAGGTGGCCACAGACTATAGCTTCTCCATAAACATCCATACCCATGCTCCAGAGCATGCCTGGGCCCTGCCTAGTCGGGGAGGGGCCATGAGCTTCTTTACCTAATCCAGCAGCCCTTGCTTCAGTGCACTTAATATTCACGACAGATAGAACATTTCACGGCGAATTGGATGCACATTCAACTGGAAATGAAAATTTTATGACTGTTCTCACCCTGAGCCACAGATTACACCAGCTGAGAAAACACGGGCACAAACGTACAACCTGTGAACTGTAAAGTATATTAATAATGAAACCACAGCTTGCGAAATGAAGCCTTTATTCTGTTTATATTCTGCTCCATTAATAGAAGGCACTTCAGCTAGCTCCACCCCATTAGCCAGCAATCTGTGCAGTGAGCAAGCTTGGCTAGGAGACCTGTGGCTAGGGCTACTGGGGGCAACCTCTCAGCCAACGACATTCTGGTTTCAGAGCTCCAAGTGGGTACCAGCTTTCTCCGAGTGGCAGCCAGGGACCTGTGCACCCAGACTTTCATACATATATAGGTTAGCATGGTTCTCATCATAGGACCATGTTTCCTCACCAAAACAGCAAAGTTAAAAACAGAAAGAGAAAAGAAAAGGTCACTGCTCCATACAGAAACCGGAGCTGATCACCAAGGAGCTGAAACACATAATCAAGTATTGATAAATTCTGAAAGTGAGGATACTCGCCCCTAAATCACTCATGGTACACTTTAATGTACAGATTCCCATACCCCATCTTAGAAATAATTAATCTATTTTATTATTTGACTACATTTGAGGTATATGGTTGCATCTTTGTCAAACTCCAGATGCTATAATAACAGCATCTCCCAGGTGAAGCCAGCCCTGCTCCGCCTTCCAGCTATCCAAACAGCAATAAAAGCCTACAGGCAGAAGCATAACAACTAAATTCTTCCAGACAGGGTTTATACTGCCTGAGACCTGAGACTAGGCTATGCATACATATGCAGGGCCTAGGTAACCACATGGCTCAGCTTCCCTTTGCCCTCAACAGCCCCCTTTGGGATGCTTGCAATGGGTGTACCCAGGAGCTCAGCAAGGCAGAGGACCAATATCCCTGCCTGTCATTGCAGGCCTGGCATGATTTACAGATCTGCAGTGTAATTAGTGACAACTGGAAAGAAGTCAAGAATCTGTTCAGCCTATCATGGGAGCGCATGAGATGGGCTGGCAGATGGCAGAAACAAAAAAGAACCAGGAGATCCTTTGCTGAAGGACCTGAACCCTGGCTGTGTACCTGCCTCTGCTGTGGTCCTAAAAAGACAATGAGCACATGGCAGGAGTGAGTTGGTATATGTATAGTTAGGCTGGTGTCTAACTTTCCTCTGACTTCTGGCAAGAGCAACCCCCATTCCCCTGACCCCTGAGCTTCTTGGTTCCATCAGTCGCCCAAGACTGGACACAAAGTGGGGCAGATGGTCAGTTCTAGGCGTTGACCAACAACACACTGCCTGAAGAGGATGAGATGCTTTGATGGAGTTGAGAATTCATATCTCCTAGTGACCTGACCCCACAGTCATCATACTATCTTAAGGCAACCCATTGCTTATATGCTGGTGGTGATGCTCATATAAACAAACATTGCACTGCTGTCATATAAAAGTCATCTGTATAATTTATGGCACTTGATAGTGACCATATAGCTTTGCATCACTGGCCTATGAATCTATCATTATATACTTTTCCCATTGCCTCAGAGTGCTGTACTTACATAACATGCCTCTGTACTGGCCACACATTCTAAGAGCTCCTGCATAGTTATTTCCATTCAGGCCAGGGGGAATGATTGGCCTAGACCATCCAGTTTTCATAGATACCTCTGTGGCATTCAAACACATATGATGCAGTGATGGTTAAGCAGCTTGCAGCTTCATCTACTTCATTTCCTAGTCCTGGATACCATGGTAGCCTAGGGCCATGGGATGCTCCATACCTCCTCTCCTCTTGGAGATTATGTCAAGGAATCACATGCTTAAGGAAAGGTAGTACACAATGATTTGACTGTTCAGGCCAGCCACACAGAACATTGAGAAGCATTCACAGGCACATGAAATAATGACAGCCATCACATACCTCTAAAGATGCTCCCTACTATACATGTTGGATAAATGTTTTTGACTGACAAATTCATTGTTTTGAGCCACATGGTTTTAATCTTCATTGTGTGTAAACACAAATTCCCAGACAATCCAGGATCTAGTGTCTTCTCATCAAGCTCTATGAGAAATCTCTCTTTTCCAGTAGGTCCTGTCCTTCCACATATGAAGAGATGTGAACACAGAGAAGAAAAGTGATGTGTCCATCCAAATTAGAAGCTACCAAATTACAAGTAGATACCAAGTGAACTGCTTCACTCATTGAAAAAGAACCCTGTAGCTGCTTCTAAAAATTTCAGGGTCCAGACTTTTTTTCTTTTCTGAAAACAGCCTCTATGTGCAGTCCCAATGCTGAAAAACATCCATTCTATGAGGTGCTCCCCTAGCTAGTATACCTGCAACCCATGTGCAAAACGTCCCAATTTATGCAAAGCACATCATGGAAGCTAATGGGAGCTGGAGCCTCATTCCCTGTAGCTGAAACAACCTGATGTTGACAGAATGGGGACGCATTTTCAAGCTCAAAATTCTATAATAATACCTCAAGGGAGTCATTGGCAAAGTTTGGCCAAAGTATAATTAGTTTGCGCAGCTATTAGAGGCTGATAAAAGGTTTTAATTTGTGGAGTGATCCCAAGCATCTCACAGATTTCGTAGCCTCTCTTGCTTTGCTTTAAAATCGAGTGGCTACTCAGACCGAAGGCCACAGTCAAAGAAGCCCAGGGGAGCCAGACTGCTGGAATCCGAGGAAAAGGAAAGGGGAAGGGGACTTCTTGGCTTTCCCCATAACAAGGATGGAGGACAGAGAGGCAAGCGAGACACACAAATGATATCCTGTTCACTGCTGTTACTGCCTTTCTCCAGTTGCACTCAGCTCTTCTTTGTGCTAAGCAGAGCCCTTTGGAAAATTTACTGAGGACAATTCTTAATTTCCAGAGAAGTCAGAAGGAGACCCAGTCATTCTATTCTATGTACTTTAATTGTTAAGATGTAGTTTCCTTCAGGAGCTCTTCCAGGAGGATAATAATGTAAGAAGGGAGGAGGCTCCACTTGCAGAGGACATGAAGGAGACAAATGGTTGATTTGGGGCTAAGGACAGAGACACCTGCTGATAGGCCTGAATTCTGCTGTTTAGCTATGAGACAAACAAACATGATAAAAGTAACCAAGGAGATGGTATCAAACTACTACAATCTATTGTGCAGCTCCACAGTGCATTTGTGTGAAGGCTCAGATTGCATCTGATAACATAATACAGATTTTACCCACTGCAATTTGCCGCTAAGGAGAGAGACAACACATACACACACACACACACACACACACACACAGAGAGAGAGAGAAAGAGAGAGAGAGAGAGAGAGAGAGAGAGAGAGAGAGAGCCAGAGAGAGACAAAGACAGAGAGAGAGAGACAGAGAGAGAGACAGAGACAGAGAGAGAGACAGACAGAGACAGACAGAGACAGAGAGCATCCACATCACAACAAAGGCTAGTTTACATTTTTCCTTTCAAGTGCTGCTTTGTATCAGTGGATTTTACTGTGTATGGGCAATTGGGTTTGATGAATGTGTTGGAAATCAGGGAGCAAGGTGGGGTTAGTAGCAGTGCATCCAAGCACACTGATGTATATAAGGCTTATGCAAAACATATGCAAAGTAACTGCATCTTCCTGATGCCTCTTAAGGAAGACTTCAATAGCTGTCATCAATATGAAAGGTATTAGGAGTAAGAAATGGATTCATCGGCTTCATTCTACAGAGATACATGTGCAGGTCTTTGCAAGAAGTGAGGATGCCTGGAGACAGCCAATTACCAAAAAAGAAGAGGCATTTGTGTTCATACCTTTGTGTAATTCTGATTGTTTGTCCCTGCTGAATGATGAAAATATCCCATTAGTTAATCTGGCTTATAAAACTTGACATCACAGAATTGTATTGCTTGGAGAGAAGGGGGCTATGTATTATTAGATTTAATCATATTACCCTTCATCCAACACATGCTACTATTCCATAAAAATGGTTTATTGCACCAGAACAATACGTGGTTGATTATCAACTAGATACATATTTGAGTACCAAAAGAGGAACATATTACATATAAGTTTAAATATGAACATAAATATTACTTCTTGTTTGTAATTTCTGATAGACTAATCTTTCTTTTTGCTCTCTCTCCCTCCCTCCTTTCCTCATGTCTTTTTCTCTAATGATTTTGTTTTTTATGTGCATGGGTTATTTGCCTTAATTTGTGTCTGGGCCTCTTGTGTATTCTGTGCACCAAGTGCAGAAGAGGACATTGGATTCTCTGGAACTGTGAGTATAAAGAGCTGCCAGCTGTTCTGTGTGTGCTGGGAACTAGACCTAGGTCCTCTGCAAGAGCAATGGATGCTATTAACTGCTTAGTTATCTCTCCAGCTCCATAAGGCAAATCTCTTCAGACACTAATAGAAACACATTTGATCCTCTGATCCCTGGAATCTTGTTTCTACTTTACCTCTTGCTGTCTCACGTGCCTTCTATCCATAGCTCTCACTGTTTTGAATGCTTTATTCGCTATATAATTTCACCTCAGTATTGTACAAATTACTTTGAACAGATTTTCTTCAGTGTGATCCCTTCCTTCGGGTTGCTTGAGCACATGCAGGGACAAGCCTTCTTCAAAAGAATGACATTTTTCTTCCCACAGTGTAGGGTCTGTGGAAAGCTTCTCTAGGAAGCTAGACATAGTGTTTCCTCTATGCTAAGAACAAAACCCTACTTTCTAAAATAAATAAAGCAATTATTACTTTGGTATTACTTAGTTTTGACATCGGGAACTCAAAGAGCCGGGCTTGTGATTATATCGGAGATCTCCCAAGGAGACTATTATAATCACTTTTTCAAAATTAAATCCAGTTTATACCACCAGATTTTTGCTTGACTCTACTCTCCCCTTTGTTGATAACTTAAGGAAAGTAATTAAAAATAACCTTTATGACTGGAGGAAAAAGAGAACTATAATATACCAAATGACACACATGTTCATCTATTAAATTAAGAAATCCCCAAGTTTAAGGACCATGTGCCTTTCATATTCATCTTCTATCCACTTCTATAGCTTCACTAGAACTTAGTAGATCTTACAGAAACGTTTGTTGGTAGATGAACAAATTAACTAGGGTTTTAATCCAAACACATATGATATACATAATAGATTACATATATAGAAGAGTTTGGTAGATAATATGAACTTAACCCGGTTCTGTCCTGTTTAAAATCATGATTATATTTTAAAAGGAAAATCATCATTATGGTTCCAGCTCTATAATGAATACAACATAAACAATATAGTCCATACATGTGCTCTAACACTAGTTTCACACCATGGAAAGCTTTGTTAGGGATAATGTTCAGTGAAAGTCACTTGCACAGGGTTCCTTTTTCTGCTGTCCCTAGAATCCTCTACTAAGCCATAAAGACTCTCTTTCCACCAATCTATCTTCTCTCTAAACCACAGTGGTGGTGTTTGTGAAAATCAATGAAAGAGGAAACTGAGATAAATTCTTGCTACTGAGCTTTTAAGGAGGAAGCCTGAAGATTTCCAGGGAACAGTTGCACTCATTTTGAGCCCATTGCTGGCTATATCGAAAGACTTCTTGAATTTCTTGATTATTTGAACCATCTAGAGAGAAATCTGGCAAAAAAAGAAAAATATGGGGCTTGAAAAACTTGTGTGTAGAAGAAACTAGACTACTCTTATAGAAGATTAGATTGCATTCCACACATTCAAAGTTTCAGTCAAGCCCTTCTTGATCTTTCTTGATTCATAATAGAAACACAGTATCCTTGGGTGCTTCTTATGGATGAAAATGGAAAGCCCAAATTCATGGTCTGCCTATGCTCTCTCATGTATCGAAGACAGACTGTTTAGGAAATTTGCCTATGTCATTCATTCCAGCATCTGCATGGGAAGCAGCCCTCATGGATGGAACAAACACAACCTCTTCCTCTTGGTTATAAAGAGGCACTATGGTGTTATTTTGATACCCATCCTTCTCTAAGCATACACTTGAACAAGCCAGTGCAGGCAACTTATTAAAAAGGAAAAGCTCTGTTAAAATAGACAGCTCCCTGCCTGCTCAGGGAGTGAGACAAATATGGTCTATGAAGTACAGCAATAATCTCTCCCAGGAGATGGCCAGAAACTCAGACATCCCATCCAAGACATGCTTAATTCGAAGGCACATTTTCACAACATCCAGGGGAACAAGAGCTGGGTAATTTGCATGCACATTAAATCTTGAAAAGCAGAGTGGACATGCTAAGGGATGCTTTCTTCAGAAAGCCTTTTCATCTTCCATTTGGTCTCCAGGTGTGTGTCTAGCTGCACTTTCCTAAAGCCATGAGCTCAGATCCAATATTCAGGCTCTGGTGTACTTTGCAAAT
>NW_022196906.1:23103133-23154974 GCF_008632895.1 Mastomys coucha
TGGATACTCTCTTATCTTTTTTCCCAAAGCTAATCTCATTGCTTACCTACTCCTTGCCTTTCCTTACTTGTGCATGGTAGGAAGAGGACAGACAGAAAAGCTGAGTGTGCTCCTCAGTTTGCAGAAGGGAGACACATGAGTTACAGCTGAACCTTCACATAAATAACCTTTGCATCTTCCCCAGAGTTTTGGGACTCAAGAAATAGAAGAAAGTCATTCTCCATTCCTGCTTCCTGTGAACTATACACTTCTTTATCTCTTGCAGATAGCCTTGGGCACTGACTCTTTCTCCTTCACCCTTTCCTTAATCCATTCCCAGCATTTAGGTTCTTCCCAAAGACATCTTTCATCCTCACTCATTTGAAGGTTCATCTGCAACTCATTTTGTGAATAAAAAAGACTGGAGGTTTACAGGTTAGCAGTGAGATAGTGGAGTCTGCTGCAGCCAAATTAATGCTGGCCGCCATGTCGTTTCCCTCATTAAACAATGCCCACCAAGATCCTGTCTGCTGTAAAACAATTGGTCTCTGAAGCCCAGTATTCATCTTGCAGGGTTGCTGGGAGATAATAAATGGGTAATATTCCGGTGATAATGGTAATGGAGTCACGGCTCAGAGCTAATATTATGGCAAAGTAGTAATTATTTCAACAGTAAACAAGGGGATGGTTGGGTTGCCGACAGAATTCCAGCCTGTTGAAATGGTTCAGTTAATTTGCTTGGAGTCAAGGCCTGGGACTGGCTGCAAGAGCTGGATAAAGTTTCTATCCCTGCCCCTAGTGCACCAAATCTCCAGGTGGCCTCTGATTTCCTCTGGCTGTGAAGCAGCAAAAAATCCCCAAGCTTCTGCAGGTCTACCTTCTGATTGATGAGAAATGACAGGGATGGTGGCTTCAGGCTTCTGCCTGAAGATTCTGTCTGTCTTCTTCCCTGAGGAGCCTCAGCCTGGGACACTGAGACAAAGTGGGCCTTTGTGAAGAAGTAAGAATGTTAACACATGGGCTAGAACACTGAAGTGTTTTTCAAGGTGAGATTCTCCAAAGAATTGCTTCCATTTTTACAAAGTCTGTAGACCACAGCAGACACAGCAATGAGCTAGTTCTTGGGGAATGCCTTCAGTGATTTGTGATTATAAACCTTGTCTGAACTCTGATAAAAAATGTGGGGCTCAGCAAAACTGCCTGAGATTTAGAAGGAAAATGATGATAAAACTTGATCAAACTCTGGAGGTTACAAAGACTCTCTTGTGATTATGACCTTTCTCAACACCTTGTCGTTAGCCAGAAGAAGGTGAACGCCATAGCAAAAAGCAAGACGTTATCTACACAGACCTCTTGCCATTTCTTCACACAATGCACTTGTTCCCAGTCATTTGTTGCTAAGTAGGAAGCCAAGTGTCCCCGCAAATGACCAGAGCAGACGTTCTATGATTTTGTAAATGAATCAGCCATTGTCTGGGCTCAACCAAGTAGGTTTCATCAGGGTTTTATATGCAATAGCTGGGTATGGGTGTTGGGCTCTAACTCTTCATCTTTCTACTGGAATCTCAGATAGTCTCTTGGTATAGTAATCTTCATATCATTGAGTTCCACATGCTGATCAAAGTGAGTGCCCAGCAAAAAAGAAAATAAGCTGCTGGATTTTTATAAGCTGCCTTGGATGTCACCCCCTTTCACCATCACCCTACTCTGTCATCACTAAAGCCACTTCATAGTTCACAGAATGGGGGTAAGATTGCAGGCAATGGAGGGAGGTCTCAAAAAGTTTTTGCACTTTTTATATTTCATTAACAGCAGTACAGCTCAAAAACCCACAGCGGCTTCTTTTTCTCTTCATAACAGCACCATGAGGCCCTTCTCTAGTTTTGATTGAGAATATTTTTATTACTCTGTCCATATCTGACTTTATTCTGGAATATATGTCTCCCCCCATTATTTTATCACCATTATACTAGTAATAAAACCACTCCTATTAATTAAATGTTCCTTTATGCTTGTAATTGACAAAGAATAATTAAGCAATCCAACTTTTAAAAATATATACAACTCCCAGTTGACAAATGAATAAACATGGTGACAAATGCAAAATTCTAAGTCCTGAATACAAGACAGTTTGACTCCACAGATCTTTCTAAAATGATGACTTCCTTCCAAATAAAATTAGTTTCTATAGGCACCATAAGGAACAATGAAAAATCGCTACAAATTATTATTATGAGACGTTGGCTTCAGTGTTTCTATCTGTAGAATGGAGATTATAATGATACTTACCTCATTATCAAGATTAAATGTGTTCATAGTTTTAGAACCCTTAGCAGAGTTGGCAGAGGATAAATCCTCAAGAAAAGTTAGTTAATGGTGCTTTTTAATAACTCCAATGAGCATAAAATCTCTTTCCAAGCATAGGTTTTATTTTTGTAAACAGCCATTTGGATTAAAGCCTCATGAATTAGTTGAGTGTGATAAAATTATAGCATACACATGTCAAAAACTTTGAAGGCTGAGATTTTTAAGCAGCTCCAAGGCATTTCCAGGAGATGCATTTCCTGAAGGCTCTTGGTAACAGTAGCATCAATGACACCCCCCCCCCAAGGTGGTGGTTAAGTAGTTGTGACACTAGTCAAAAACACCATCTTTCTTAGATAGACTATACATGCAAGGGATAATACTCATCAACTGAGAAATTTCTTAGGAGATTCACTTCTTAAAGACCCTAATGCTAGGATGACAATCAAACCTGTATAGAATTTTGTGAAACTCTCATAGAAGCCTGCCCAACTTTAGGCTGTCAGGTGTCAATTCTTCTAGATTGGGTGGTCCCTGAGTCCCATCATGGCTCAGCATATATTACTTTAGCTCACTGATAAAAAGCCCAAATGATTCTTTTAGTATATGCAAGATTTATGTGGTTCATAAAAGAAGGGTGAAATGAAGGGCAAATGTATCTTGATAGTTCCTGTCCTAGCTCAGTGTAACCAGATCACTAGATTCTTGGTGCTTGTTAATTCTACAGTGTTACTCTCTTCAATTCAGTATAGCTATGACCTAGCAGAAAGTAAAGACTGGAAGCTAGAGACACAGGGGAACTCACACACACAAAATATGCCTACACATACACACACAAAACACACATGTACATGCTCATTTCCACACACAAGCATGCATAAAACACACACATTCACACACCCTTATAGCTCAATTCATGTGTGTTATAACATACTGTGCTTGTTGGTTCATCTTGGCAGGTATTTAGCAGTTTTCATTTCTTCGAAGACTGAGAGACTACTCCAGTAGTGGCTTAAGGAAATGGCACAGAGAAGACCTTCTCTTCATTAAAAGAAACAATATAAGCTGTTTTCTTACCCCAAAATTGTCATGCTAATAACAAGCCAGGGTGCAGTATGACTATGACTGCTCCTAAGAAACCTTAGCAAAATAAGGATTCCATGAGTCACAGAGAAAGGGAGCAGGCAATGAACAAATGCTGGCCTCCCTGAAGCTAGAAGTAGCCTCAGGTATCACACTTTCTAGCGATTCACCAAAAGCTTAGGCTTTCTGGATTCAGTGCCTAGTTTCTTCCAGTCACTTCTCTTTGGAATTTAAAATTGAAATCTATTTCTAAAGGTTTGGCTTATAACTATATGACACTTGTAAACATATATTTGATAAGTAGAAAGCTATGAAGAAACTTATAATTAGCATCTCTAACAGTTAGCAACAGTCACTAATTCTTTTTTTTTTTCATGTAGAGCTCAAAGCTCACTTTTCAAAGTGAATGATAAGACTACAAAGTCAATCTCAATATAAATCTCCATGACAGACTTATTCATCTCTCATGCTGGTGAAACTGTCATTAGTCTCATGTGTAAGTGTTTTTGAAAGTATGAACTCATAATGATGGGATTCTGGAGGACTATTCATCTAGGTGATCATTGAGAGTTTTTACAAAAGGTACTAAATTAGGTAGAGCTCATTTGATCGGGATCCTCCAGTAAACTTGAGACTTGCCCTGTCTGCTTGACAAGTAACTTTAATGTTATAGCTGTATTTCAGGCAGAAACAGGGAGGAAGGTAGAAAAGTGAGGCAGGTGCTGGGTTTGGACCCAGAGCATACAGGAAGTCTGCAATAGGCCATTCTGGTTAGCCTGTGCAAATTAATGCAAGGTGCTCCTTGTGAGAAGATGGTACCTGCTTGGAAGGCTCTCTGTGAGAGCAGGCTCATCTAAGCTACCACAGAAAGCTATAGAAAAACTAACTAAATAGCAGTAACCTGCTATCCATGGCAGTGCTGAGATGTGCAGTGTAGGTAGTGGGAAGCATTTGCATCACAAGAAATAGTCTCTAATGAAGAGATAATGGCCTTCATGCGAGAGGAGGTCAGTTATTGCAAAGATGGTATTTTAACGTGATTTGGTTTTCTAGGCTTTCCTCTCCTCTCCCCTCATGCTATTCACTCTCTTCATAATTCACCATGGACGCTATAAAACAACAGGCCCTCAGTAGAAGCAGCTGCTTGATCTCAGACTTCCTAGCTTCTAGGACCAGGAGGCAGGTACACTTCCCCAGACTGGAGTGTTCCTTCACAGCAAGAGAAAACCGACTAAAACAGCATCCAAATAAACTCCCTCATGGGTGGAAGGAGATGCAACACAAAAGCTTTGAGCATGGATCTGACCACAAAATAAAGATCCAGGGAAGCATTGTGCTTCTGTTACACTCTTAAAAAAAAAAGTGACCACTCAAACCAAAATGGGTAGAATATTGAATCATTTGACAGAGTAGTCCTCACCAGGGATTAGGTGATATATGCCTTGTTAGGACAGAGATCAACGTGGGAAAACAGCTGGGCATAGGAAGCCATCTATGGAAGGGCAGTCATAGCTATAGGCTCTCTTAAGTGGCATGTGCCACTTGTGGAGGACAGAAACTTCAAAGGTTTGGAATGTAGATGAGAACCACAAGGTCTTCACAGACTGGAAGAAGGAACAGTTAGGGAGAGACTCTGAATAAAAAGGGATTTTAAGGACCTGTACCAGGATAACCACCAGCAGGGCTTCTAGAAATCAGTTTCCATGGACTACAAAAGACCAGAGGATAGAGATGTTAGGTTTGTGAGTCATGTAACCTCAGCACTGATAGAAAGCTGATATTATGAGACAAAAGCATTCATAAATAAGTGGGTGTGATTGGCTGGGCTCCAGAACTACTAACTTAATGATAATAACCTTCTAATTTCAAACTACGCTTTAATTATTTCCAGCCCTTTAAAAAATGCAAAACCCACTATGCACTGTCATGTCCAAAAAATTAGATCAGATTTAGTCTAACTGAATGTGTCTGTCAATTCTTAGCATCATGAAATCAGACAAGAGAAGACAGCACTTTGAATCATGTGGCACTGAATCTTTCAGAGGCCAGAGCGGACAGGATTGGCAACCACAGCAACAACAGAGTCCGTTTTGCCCTGCGATTTCCCTCTTGATTTCTGCCTTGCACTATTGTGTCTTATTCTTCTGCTCTTTTTAAATGAGATTCAGATTCAACTCTATTCAACTTGCCTCCCTCCCTGGGACCACATCCTCTGCAGTGTTTGTAAGATGCTTAGGTGAACTTTCAAATTAATTGCACTGTGTAAATAAATGTAAGACTTAACAAAAGATAATGAGAACAAATGATAATTGCTGTTGTTATAACAACGGGCATAAACACTGGTTCCATTATTTGCTTTTTGAGTTTGTGTTGCAAAAATGCAAAAGCATCTTTGTCTTGGATGGCTGCTTGGTAGCAAGATCACACCTCTACTCTCAGCCTCCCTGACTTTCTTGGCATTGCCCCAGAGCACATGCATGATTAATGTAGAACTTTTAATAAAGGACAATGGTGCCTACTGTCTTCGTGTTTACAAAGCACCTGCAATGTTCTGTTGCTATCGTGCCTCTTCTCATCCTATTTTACAGATGAACTAACAGAGGTTCAGAGAGGTTAATTGGTTTGCTGAGGGTCATCCACTGAGTAATTGACAGATTAGAGCCCAACCAAGTGTTCTGACCAAAGGGATCTTTGCTCCCTAGGATCCCTTGCCCCAGTTAGAATGTGAGATTAGATGTTAAGTTAAAGGATCAACTGGGGTATTGCTTTGAAGGTTTTCCTCCCCCGGTGTGGACCACAAGTAACCAAGCTTCGTGAGTGATGGGGAGAACCCTTCTTGTTCTGCCAGCGGGCCTAATCTCAGTCTCGTAACTGAGTCCCAGACAACTGATGATGCCAGCTTTCCAGCCCACATTTTTGCTTTCCTGACTCTTTTCCTTTCTTCCCCATAATGTCTCCCATCATGGTGTACTTCATCAGATGGTAAAATGACTTACACTCACTCCGGAAACTTGGCAAGCACCGCCCGTCTTTTATTTGCACAGTGGGAAGTTTATAGTCAGTATGAATTGTAACAACTCTGCAGGGCTGACTTCTCAACACTTCCCAGCTGCAGAGCTCTCTGAGGCGAGACATGGCTTGAGAGACACAACGCAGCAGGGACTTTCTGATTCCCCTCTGCAACTGACTTGGATCTTGAAAGCTGCACTGCTGTGAACCTCCTGGCTCTCTCCTTGCCTTTCTCACTAGCAGCCAGGACTTCCAAGGAGGCTGGCAGCAAGGCTCAGTCTTTCTCCCACAGGGAGCCCTGTGGCCCCATCTATTAGCTAGGTAGAGAAGAAAATAGTGCAAGAAAGTATTCACAGAGTTTGCTGGAAAGTATCAGATGAGTACTGCAGCAAGGTTTCGTTACTAAGGCCTGTGGACAGCACCTGCTCTGCTTCCTCACCATGTTGTGTTTGTTTTAGTAGGACAGAGGTACCTTATCGGTCCTTATAACCTAATATGGTGGTACTCTAGATTATAGATAAATGCACACAATGTAGTATAGGATATTATTTATCTAGAAACGAGCACACCTTAATTCAGTACTTTTGGAGCAGAAGTACGATTGTTTTTATTTCTCTTTTTATTTGTGAAAATGTGTTCAAAGCATGCTCTCAGAAAAATTTCAGTTACTTTCTTCAACCTTCATTAAACCTCAGTTTATTTGTGAGTTAGAGGCAGCTGGTTGTGAATGTATCATTGTACCAGTGAAAGGAAGGATGTTAACAGACAAGTAGGCATTTGTTACCTTTATTTAATGCACTTTCAGTACATACTGGATATACCTGAGGAGTTATGGGTCTGATCTTAGGGAAAACAGGGAGGGATTCAGGGGGTAGTTCACATGTAGTGATTAACCTTGTACCAAGAACTCTACTAACAATAATAGCCAAATTTTGCATTAGATAAAATGGAAACACATTGGAGATGGGCGTTCATATCTTAGCTTGTCATAAAAGTCATTTTATTCATTGATAGGAACAGTGTGTTCATATTTAAAATGAAGAAAAAATATTGTTAAGGATAGGCAATTACAAATCCTACTATTATTATAATTTCCACTATTCATCTGTGCTTCATCATTGCTATCCCTCTTCTACTAATATTTAAATATTACTTTGTCCCGGACACAGGGTACATGTTACATGTGTTACCTCATGGAATGCTTACAGCAATACCATTATATGCCTTCTGCCTTGGGTCTCACTCTACATAAGATAAGGTTAATGTTGATGGAGAGTGACAAAGAGCCCACAGTGAAGTTGCTTAGGAAGTAGTGTAATCAGAATTCATGTCTTGAATCTCACTGATTATGGATCTCTATCCTCATGAAACAACGCTCCCTATGTCTATAGACAGATTCAGGGGCTACCATTCTATTCCCAGCTCGGTTTCTTCTTAGCTTACTGACTTTGGCAAATTATTTAACATTTCCATGCCTCATTTTTCTTGCTTTTCTTTTTCTCTCCTGTGGTGTTTCAAAAAATTAGATATGCTGATACAAGTTGAGTGCTGGCATTGAAGAAGAACAGGAAAAGGTCCTTGTTAGTACTGGCTTTTAACATCACCATTGACATCACTGTCTTCTCCCACTCAACATATCCCCTCCATCCTTGAGCTCAAATAGAAGATTGAACTGTTGGTGCCAAGCATCCTTGACATTGCACTGCATTGTAACAGGACAACTTCTAAGTAATTCATTTGTGATTTTCCTTTCCTTGAAATGATCTCAGACACAGGTTCATAAGTAACCTGTGCTGCCATTCCTCTGTAGATCACTGCCTTGCTCAAAATAGCATAGCATGGGAAAACAACCGGGATAGAAACAACCGGAAGACAGGGTGATCCTCTCCTGCTTTAAGGCAATGGGTAAAGGCTTGAATCACCCCTGACTTGAATGGTAGGGATTAGGAATTAAAAAGGGAGAACTGGAAAGGACAAATGGCTGTTGGAATGGCATACTGAAACCTCCCATTTATTCCTTCTCTCATTGATAGAAGTGACTGGTGGCAGACTTGAATCAGAACATCTTGAATCACATTCAAGAGACATTCATGATATCAGATCTTTTGGTTTTCCTTCATAGAAGGTCCAGAGACGCAGGCTTGAAAGACTCTGAGGGCTCAATAGAACTTCATCAGGCTCTTACCCTACCTAGGAGTCCAATAATAGGTAAACAATTATTTAGGATTGGAACTTCTAGAAGATATAGGCATATACCTGATAGACACAGAGGAGCTTTTCCAGTGCTGTGTGTGAGTGTCCTGTGTTCCTGTAAAAAATCCCAATAAACTCATTGGTTCAAAAAAGTGGACTTGGGTGGAATATTTTCTTCAATTTGATGGTGTCCTTCTTATCTAGGATTAATAGACATTTTCATCTCCAGAAAATATAGCAAAATATCCATGTCATTCTGCAGAGTCAGGTTTGGGGCCATGAAGTTTGATGTGACGTGCAGTAAGGCATACAAGTTACCCTTTGTTCTGAATCCATGTATAATCACAGACTCACGTTTAGTATAATGTATTTTGAAAGCTAGGTTTCTTTGTAAAACTACCATCTTCCCAAGTTTGGTCTCCACTATAACATAAGTGAAGCTCTATCATACCCATACTGACTTCATATAGTTAGAGGATCAAATGAAAATATTTTAAAACATGAAAGTTGGATATGGTATGTCATATCACACACACACACACACACACAGACACACACACACACACACCTCAAAAAACATTGTAGGAAGGAGGGAAGGAGAGAGAGTAGAAAAGTTGTTAAAACAGAGGTCAGGGTCACTGGGGTAAAATAGCCTCTTTTATATATCAGGGTGACTAGACTCAAAAACTCCAAGCAGTTGTGATTCTACCTGCACAAGGTGAAGCCCATCAATGTTCCAGTGTAAATGGAGGCTCATACAATCACCACACTTAGCTGGGGAGTTATTGACAGTTGATAGCTGATAGCAACAGGAGACCCAGTTTTTCTTAGGTGTATGACCCCTGGTAGGGTGACTATGTTCAAGCAGCTGCTGCCACATGCATGTTGAATCAGATTCAGCAGATTAATTTAAAAAGGAGGACAATGTGTTGGGACAGGACCTGGGAAGAGTTGGAGAAGAGGAATAGGAGAAGAATATGATTCAAAGCACATGGAATTCTCAAAGAATAAATTTAAAATACTGCTTTTTCTTAAAAAGTGATATAAAATCCACACATAAAGATATGGATTTTAGCTACAATCATAATCTAACAACAACTGGCTCAACAGCTGGGTTAGCCTACTTTGATATCTGCTGTTGATGATTAGGAAAGACCAAGAGGGGCTTTAGCTCAAGCCTAAGAACCATGTTGTCTGCTTGAGCCTGAGACTTATCACATTGTATAGTGGCGTAAATTGTCCAGCAAGTTATGTATGTGAGCTTCTATATCACAGTTCCTTCATCAGAAAGTTCGTAAAAACACTGACCTTATCAGGACAGGATTACACATATAAACATTTAGGACAATGCCCAGAACAGACTCAACCTACAACAAAAATATTAAGAAATTGCAATGATAAATTAGAAATGGAGGAGACAATAAAAATGATAATAGTCATGATTATTCCCCTTCAATCTTCTCCTTTTCTCTCCCTCTCCTACTTTATTTTTCATCGTATGGGACTTTCTCACTCTGCAACCAATGCTGGCCTTGAATTCATGACAACCCTTCTTCAGTCTGTTTGGTAGAGGGAATACAAGCATGAGCTACAGTGCCCCCCCCCTTCAGATTTCTTTTTTATGCAGAGGTAGAACTGAGCCATTTAAGTAGCTGCTATTTTTAAAATGGCATCCACTTGTCTCTTAAGGCACAGAACTGACAATTCTAGCATGCCAAATGATCCCAGGACCCCTTGCTGCTGTCCACATGATGACAAAGAATTAGAGCTCTCATCAAGAGGTCCTTAAAGCCATGACAACATGTGCAACTCCACTCAACTGAGGATGTCATTTCCATGACAACACCTGAATGACCCAAATCAAGAGGCCTGTGGAAGTGCCACAAAGAAAACATGTGTCAACACTCAGGAATGCAGCCATTCAAGGGCATAGCAGGGCAGTCAGTGGGTATGCTTGGCAGCAACACTAAAGAAAGTGAAATGGTGTCTAAGAATGTGTATATGTGAAACTCACCATGGCAGTCTGAGATGCAAAGAGCTATAGCTCTTGAGGAGGTATATCTATAGAGATGGAGCTAAGCTCCCCAGTCTTGTGTCTTATACAACCCATCCTTCCCAACTAGAGGGCTTCTGTTTTCAAGGGAACAGTGGTTCTAAGGTCATCTAAATGATGTCTGTAGGATCACTAGGGCTTTGAGAGAACATTTCATCAAAAAATCACCTCCAAGCTAGAAGTGGGTAGCTATGGTATAGCAAGAGGGTTTTCTTCAAAGTTGGTCAGCGGACATTATTCTCTGCATGTAGAGATTGTCAGCCTTCTCCCAGGCAGACCTCGGTATGTGGGCATGTGATAACAAGACAGTAGGGATGTTTGTAGAACTCCCAGGACATATGTCCAAAGCTAAAATATTTACTCTAAATCCCAAACTCTCTGACCTGAGTAGGATATGGACCATGTTCGTCCATACTACCTTGTATTTGTGTGGCTCTCCCCTTCCCCTCCTATTGTCCAAATAAGGAATCTCAAGCAAGGGATATCCACGCTTGGCTACAAAGGGAAATTCTGACTTAAAACAAATAAACAAAAATCAGCTGCAACAAAAACAAGAACAACAATAACAACCGCAAAAAGCAAAAAGAACAAAACCTGGAAAGACTTCACTTTTACAGTCATCTGTGGGACAGAATAGATGGCTTCCTAAGACTAGCTCTGACTTTGGTGAAAGATGGATTAGATTAAACCCTCTTCTGTGTGAGCATATGATTGGGGGTGGGAGGTGTTAAATACTGGAAGCTGAGAAATTCTCCACTGGTCTCAAAGGAATTTGGGTATGAATAGAAATCTAAGCATGTCCCTGTGCCCCTTGCCATGAGTCATCTCACACTTCAAGCAATATCTCAGACAGGGCTAGCAGCTATCCATCCCCAGTGATCCTCATTTGAGTTGGCAGCACACATTCTCACTTCTAAATGACCTAGTTGCAGAGAGAGCCTGTTGCATTTGAAGCGCTGTAACTTTAGCAATAAATTCCCAGATACCCTAAATGTCTCCTCAAATTTTGGGTGTTGCTTCACTGGTGATGAAGGCATACTGTATGTTAAATAAATAAAAGCCAAACTTGGCTAACTTTTCTTTCATCTGAAAAGGAGAGACACTGAGTAAGAAGCAGCATGATTATACAGAACAATGACCAGGAAGGATCCAGGGTTGCCAAGTGGCAGACCACACTCTGGAAAAATATATTCTTGACTTCACACTCCCTTCTGGATCCTGACCCTTTATCCTGTTGTACTTTATTATACGGCTTCTAACTCTATTGTATCTCACCTCCTTCAGTCCATTTTCTCCATTTCACATCCCTGAATTATCTGTTGACTTTTTTCCATTTTTATTTCTATTTATTATTTCTTTTATAATTTTCTATTTATTTATTTCTATTTCTTGATAATTTCATACATGAGAACTATATTTGCATTATTTCCAGTTCTCTCTCCCTCTTCAACTCCACTCATTTCACTCTTACTTTATCTCAAATCCATGACATTCTTAAATATATGAATACAGAGAGAGAGAGAGAGAGAGAGAGAGAGAGAGAGAGAGAGAGAGATCCTCCATTTAGTATTGCTTCATTTGGGATTGGGGAAACTACTATGGGGAGATTCTCCCTCTCCTGGTAGCCATTACTTATCTGCAGTGTTAGGAGTCAAGCCTTGTGACATGTCTGTTACTCTTATCAAAATGACTCCAGTCTGAATTTTGCCAATTCTGTTTCAACTTCAATCAATATCTAAGCAAAGCTTGTATTATTAATCAGTTCTACCTTTCAGACAATTTCGTCTTCATTGGCTTGTACACTTCTTTCCCATCTTTACTGTCTCTTCCTCTCAGAAGTATTTGCTGAAGCCCCCTTCTCCTTTGCTGTTTGTTGGGGTCCGCACACAAGTCTTGCATTTCTGCTCTAAATACAGGTGACATATTTATGAGCCAAGTCTGCCATCTGGCATCCCTGATTGTTACCCAGTCATTATTCTGTATATTTGTGGTTTCTCTCTCACTGTCTCTCCTTTTCAAATGAAATAAAAAATTAGCCAAGTTTGGCTTTTACACATTGAACATCTAACTTGTTTTTCTAGCTCCTTCCTGTGCCTAGGTATAGGCATATGTCCACTAAACATTTCTATTTTTGTATCTAAAGTACTAACCTCTAGTTTCCTAGAATGTGCTTTTCTTGCAGTTCTTAGTAGATAGAAATATCCACTAGTCACCATTGGCACAAGGCGATACATCTGATTGTTACCTTTTCCTCACAGTGGGCTTTAGCTGTGTTTTATTTTTAACAGATTCAAGATTAAACAGCCTCACCATTTTTAATACTACCACCATAGTCTACACTATTACTTTAACCTTCTTCCAATTAAATTCTGCCATTTCTTTTGGTCAATATTCTAGCTTTCCATGTATACCAAATACACCCCTGGCAGTCCCTAAAGCCTCTGTCTAGAAGAACATGGTTTAAATTCCTTCTATCTGCTCAGTATAGTACCTTATTGTCTTTTGGCTTTCAATACTCTGATGAAGATTCTAATACCACGTGCTCTTTATTCATCTCAGTTATATTGTCTCCTTAGCTCTCTCTCTCTCTCTCTTCTGACACCAAGATACACATTTATTTATGGGTTGTTGTATCTCTCTACAATCTACACCTCACAGGAGCCAAGACTGTGCTCACTGCTTCAACTTTAAAGTATAAATATTCCACCCCATACTACTTTAGGCCTATCACATCAACATGTACATTATTTCTCTGTGTCTCATCCTGCTTTGCAATAATTAGATGTACATTAAGAGAATTAGCTACCTGAGGTTCTTGCCATATCTTGCCTACTAGCACAGAAGGTCAATGTGGCCTTGGCTATGCTCTGCTTTGTTTTCTCACATATCTCTAGTGCTTGGAGAACTTCCCCTTCACAAGTAAGAATGTTTATAATGTATAGATTTTTGACTATGTGCATAGGTTGGTCTGTAATTCACTATGGAGCTTAGGTTGGCCATGAACTCTTGTTTCTCCTATCTTAGCTTCCCAGGTTTTGGACTATAGAAAGGTGCCATTATATTCCATTCAATAAGAAATTCTTGAATAAATAAGTTAATTACTTAACATTATTTCATCAAAGGTTTCCCTAGAGGCAACATACATCAACCTTCTCTATTTACTTTTCTCCCTATAATGGTGTATTATGTGACACATAATAGATTGAGGAGAAAGCCCTTTGCCTTTCTCATGCAGGTTAGTGGCCAAATATCTATAACCAAGGTTACTATAGGAAGACATTCGAGAAAGAAAGTACATTCACACAGGAACTGAGAGAGAAGCACAGGCCTCATGGGTTGCATGAGGCTAAGCAGGGATAGTCCAGAGTCTATTTTAGGAAAACTGTCAGGATAAAGCCATTCTTTTTAATCCTAGGTCCAAAAAAGAGAAGAAGAGTTTGTGTTTTAGAAATTGAGGTTTGGGGGTGAGGAGAAAAGATATAGTCACTTTTGTTGGGAGCTAAAGAGAAAGGATGATCATTCTATATCTGTTTCTATCAGCTGCTGCATAACAACTCTCAAAGGACAGTTATGCTAGGCTCTCATCTGCAAGCATACTCTAGCATCCCTTTACATTTCTTTTCCCTAGCTGGGTTCCCTTCTCTGGCTTCAGTGGGAGAGGATGCTCCTAGTCTTGCTGCTACTTTATGTGCCAGGGCAGGTTGATACACATGGGAGACTTTCCCTTCTCACAGGAGATGGGAAAAGGGGATGGGGAAGGAGAGTGTGAGGGTGGTACTGGGAGGAGAAGAGGGAGTAAATTAAAAAAAAAATTTTAAAATGAACCTTCGAAGTTACAGGGGAATGCATACTCAGGGCTCAGGACTGAAAGGCAGTGGGCTGGCTCTTCTGGCAATAGGAGCTGTGGAGTGCATGAGGCCTGTCAACAGAAACTGAATTGGGATTCTTCTCAGTCTCTTCTGCCTGTCCTGGTTCTGGTAAGAAAAGCATTTCTACTACTAGGAAGATGAACTATGCCAAAAACCCACAAGGCATATCATGAAGCTGAATGAAGTCAGATAATGAAAAACAAACCCTGGAATCTGGCAATTTCTTTTCATATCTGAAGCTTTTAAAGTGTAAAACAACCTAATAATAACAATCAAAACAGAAGGCATGCTATTGTGCAAGTGAATGATAGTATTTAACATAAGGGAAAAAATAAATCAAGTCAGATAGCAAGCAGCCTCATCAATCCCTTGAATCGGGGCTATCCAGGTGTATGAAGGGAAACAGGGGGTAGAGGTTGGGCTGAGATAGCAAAACGTACACACAAACAGACTCAGTTAGAGAAGAGATGGGAGAAGGGACCACAGCTACATGCTCAGGGCTATGGTCTTTGTTCAGAGATGCCAACAGAGATGTTCAACATTTAAAGGAGTCTGATGTCCCAGGAGAGGAATGGAAATGGAGCAGAGTTGTTGAGCATGAGCATCAGGCTCCAACTGTGTTCAGTGTAGAAAAAGTAGATTTGCAAGAATATCATGAGAAAGTGAACAGATGAGGACCATAGTCTCTGGATGGGTAGGATGGCAGGAACCAGAGAGCAGGCATGCATGAAAGATCAAGAAGAAATCGTGAGCTGAAAATCAATGTACATTGATAGAGATTTGGTAGTCCGAAAGCTTGCAAAATTTGAGTTGATTAGAATTTTGCATCAATGGTGTAATTACTTTTAAATTGTAAATTGCTGGCTTTGGTTCTAAAGTAAAAAGAGTTCCCATGCATTGGGGTATCTATGAGAATTAGGTAGTTAGCAGTTTTTTCCAAGTGAATAACCAGCTTACAACACAGCAATGACTCTCAACCCTGAGCATGCTTCACAATGCACAATGTATGTAAACTCCTTGAACATACCCTCATGCTTTGATTTTGTAGGTCTGGAATATGGACTAGGTGCATCTGATGTTAGCAGTAATCCAGGATCTATTCAAAGAATCAAGACCTTAGTCCAATGTGTGCATTCTGGACACATACTGCCTTAAACTGAATCTAGCCTCTGTGGAGCTGCCTGATCTTTTTCCACTTGCTTGACCTTCATAAAGCTCATTTGAATGAGAAAAGATAATTCTTTTTAGTAGAGTAGGCTAATAATAAAACCTGTCTCTCACTGTTGTCATGAGGAACAGACACTTTGTGTAAATGGTTAGAAGCAAGCCTAGCACATTTTTAAGCATCCATAAACTGTTAGTGATTGTTATTATCAAATGATGGAAAGTCTGTCTGCTATGTAGACTCCAAGAAAAATGTAGTCATTAGAAGTCAAGAAAAGATTCAGGATCCAAAACTGGCCCTCTGTGATCTATGGGATGCATTCCAAGATCCCTAGATGATACCTGAAGCCATAGACTGATTTCAATCCTATGCTGTATAAGTTTGCCCTTTATACACTCATACCTATGACAAAGCTTAATTTATAAAATACATAAAATAAAAGACTGGAGTGATAACAAGGTAGGGCCATTTTAACAGTATACTGCAACCAACCTATAAAAGAACTATCATTTTCTTAAAACCTCACCCTGTACTATGCAATGGTGGAAGATGATTCGTAATGGGATAAAGTGAGGTGGGTGACACAGAAATTTTCTTGTCAGGGTAGGCTATAATTGGCCATTGTACTTGGACATAATACAGTGACACCACCACAGTTGGTCTTACAAGTCAGGGGGCTACTTAGTGTCTAACAGGCAGGTAGCAAACACATGGACAGGCAGGACAAATAGATTTGTGTCTCAGGCAACAAAGATCTGGATGGAATGCAGCTTCATCAGACTAAGAATAACAAACAACTTTAAACTTACACTTGGTTATTTCTGGAAGCTTCCGTTAATAGTTCCAAACCACAGTTAGCTAAGGATAACCCAAACCACAGAAAGTGAAGGCCACTGACCAGGTTGGATGTCTGTAGAAAGTCTGCACTGTACACTTGATGACCTAATGAAAAAAGCACTGTGGTTGCTGGTTCTTGTCAAATCCTACCCATGAACTCCTAAGCCTCAGTTGGTCTAATGGGACACTTTTCAGGCCCCAGCTGGTGCTGGCTGTCTTTGGAGTCTGTTTAGAAATGGTCTTCTTGCCTGTAGGGGCCTCTATTTAAAGTAGACCTCTAATCTTACCGAGCCATGCTGATTGGCATCTGCGAGAAAGACGACTCCATCTCCTTGCTTTTGTTTCCCCTTTTCTTCCATCAAAACCGTTCTTCTTGGTAACAGTCACCAAGCACTAGCATAAATAGCTGAAGACTCGGGAGAGGATGGGGGAGTTCACTGTGAGCAATGTCTGAATTCAGCAGACATCTGATTCTACAACATTTTTCAAGGGTTTTTAAATAATTGGGTAAAACCACAAACAGCTCCTGTGGTGTGCACTTCTGCCCTTGGTTTCTAGACTGAGGCGTGATTGCATATGTTCTCCATTCCTGCACATCGAACTCATTAATTTCTCCACTGGTCTTTTCATGATTTTTCTCTCCTTTGAAGTAGAAAGTTGCACAGATAAGATTGCTTTAAATCGGACCACAAATATTAGACTTATAAAATCCCTTATTTACAGTGGCAAATTTTATTCTATCTGTATCTATCTAGCTGTAAATTTACATGGAGTTAAATAGCAGTCTATAACTGTCTCCCCCATTTTTTCCTTCTCCACCTTCTTTCACATGCCTGTGCTTAAACCACTTGATGAATGGATTTCTGGATCACTCTTACCTATAATGTGAGGTTGTGCCATAGTTTGATGTTCATCATAGTACATGACTCTGTGTTTCAGAACCAATACTATACATGCCACAGTACTTGGAACAGGTCACCTCTTTTACTGTGATACATCTTTTTCTTCTCTGACCACCATTGAGCACTGAAATACCTGTTTCAGTAGGATTTTTTCTGGTCCTTTTGATAGCAACGTAGGATTCCTTGGGAATTTTCACTAAGGATCTGTGTTAATTAGAAAGGGGTGAAGAATGAGGAAGACGCCGAGTAACTACTTTTAAATAGTCCCCATTTTGGAAATTGAGTAACTCCACTTTTTAGAGAAGGAATGTGAATATCTTCCCATTTCATTTTTGTCTTATTAGTGAAAGTACTGAAGAAGGGACTAACCAAAGGCATAGCAGTTAGTCATGGGGCACTTATGTTAACATAAGTTGTGAAGATGACCAGTGTTTTATCTTGGTGAACCTGTCCCAACTATGTTGGTAGTAGATTGTTATCTCTGTTTTTCAGAAGAATAATCTAAGGCTTTATGCTTAAGGTACAGATCAGATGAGGGTAGCAGACCTTTACTTAGACATTGCTCTAGTTGATTTGGAATTCTGATTAACATGGTTAATCATTCCAAAAATTATATAAACATGGCTGATAGATGCAGCTCGGTGGTAGAATTTTAGTATGTATGAGGTCCTAGGTTCAAAACCTGATAATAAGGATAAAATCCCAGTACACATGGAGTAGAGGGTACATGTAGTAGCTTGAACAGGAATGGCCCCAATAGAATCATGTGTTTGAATGCTTGGCCTATAGGGAGTGTCACAATTTGGAGGGGTGGCCTTGTTGGAGTGGGTGTGGCCTTGTAGGAGGATATGCATCACTATGAGGATACCTTGATGTCTCATATGCTCAAGCTATCTCCAGTGTAGCTCACAGTTGCTTCTGCTGCCTGTGGATCAAGATGTAGAACTCTCAGCTCCTTCCCCAACACCATGTTTGCCTGCACAGTGCCATAAGGATATTGGACTAAGCCTCTGACACTGAAAGCTAGCACCAATGATATATTTCCCTTTATAAGAGTTGGCGTGGCCATAGTGTCTCTCCACAGAAACCTTAACTAACACAGTACTTTTTCAATATTTAAGCCTATGAGATAACTTAGTATGTAAGCAGAGCTTGATAACAAACTTGACAACCTGATTTGAGACCCAAGATCCACTTGGTCAAAGAGAACTGACTTTCCCAAGTTGCCCATAGAGCTTTGAGCTGTGTGCATTCAATTATACACACACACACACACACACACACACACACACACACACACACACACGTAATACTAAAAGAATTTAAATGATGCAAAGAAATGAAGCTCTGTGTCTTACTCTTTACCTTCAAAGACTTGATTTGAGTTTAAATTATGTCCAGAGGGTTTATTTTTATTTTTGCTTTGGTTTGAGGCAGAGTTCCACTTCAGAACTAGACCTAGCTAGCTTGGAACTCATTATGTCAAGCAGGTGTGCATCAATATTTTGGTGGTCTTTCTGCTTCTGCATCTTATGCTTCTTGGATTGCAGGCATGTACAACCATACCAGACAGAAAGTCTCAGTGTATACAAATAAACATGAAGGCTCATAGGATCATCCCCCCAGCACTCTCTACTACCTCCTGCCACTATCCCTTGCAGTGTTTCTGCAGCAGGCCTCGGAGATAAAGTAAAATGACTTCAGTAGGGGCTGTTCTTGGACTCTGTGATCTCTTAGGTAACTTGAGAATATCAGGTCTCTGTGGGTGACCAGAGAAAAGCCATTGTCCCAGATTGGAAATGTGTGAAACTGCTCTTGGATCCCAAAGAAATGAATGACTTGCTGTGGCTGAGGAGTGTCATCAGAGGCTTTCAAATTGGCATCTTGGTCTTGAGGCAAGGAGAGGATTCTTGAGTAAAAGAGTGATGTAAGTTGAGAAGAGGGCATGGGTTGTAGTGAGGTCTTCCTACATGTGCTGGCTTGTCTGAGATGTTGTTTTGACAATGCTGTATATGGTAATAAGGAGGACTCAGGTCAGTAAACTCTAGGTACCACTCCAAGAAGCAAGAGATAATGCAAGAAAGAAGTGGAGCTTCAGATATTGTGACCACTGCCCAGCTTTATCCAGCCACTAAGTAGCAAGTGACAACGTCTGTCCAGATGGATCAAAGCCCAGCTCTCTCAGACTGCTGATCTATACTTTCATAGAAATGAATTCCATCTTGTACATCCAAAGCCCTAGAAAATGGGAAGATACTCCATACAGCTTTGAAAAGCCTAGTGCAAAAGGATACACAAGGATACAGTGTACCCCACCCTTGCTCTCAGGAAGTAGATACATGGAATAGATGCCCAGGGAACCCCCATACCCTCTTTTGGGACAGAGTCACAGACAAAGCCTGGTTCTTCTAATGACTTACCTATATTCTGATATTTCAGTAGAAGACAGACAGTTAGCAAGCAACTCTCAATAGATCCCCCAGGAAGGGAGCTGCCCTGACAAGAAGCAAGGACAATAAATACCAGTTTTCTCTCCTTCTCTCCCAAGTCTTTCCTTCTCAAACACTTGAGTTACTTTATAGCTTTATGGCACAGCCATGACTAGAGAGCTAATTACTAAATACCCCTTTGGTCACCTCAGAAAAGATGTACAGCCTTCACTGATTAATAACAAGGCAACTCAACCAAGCAGAGCTTCTAAAAGTAGCCCAAAAGCATAGCATGAAACATGGTACAGAGTCTCTCTCTCTCTCTCTCTCTCTCTCTCTCTCTCTCTCTCTCTCTCTCTCTCTCTCTCTCTCTCTCTCTCTCTCTCTCTGTCTGTCTCTCTCTCTCTCTCTCTCTGTCTCTCTGTGTGTGTGTCTTTGTCTCTGTGTCTCTGTCTCTGTCTCTCTGTCTCTCTGTCTCTCTGTCTCTGTCTCTCTCTCTCTTTCTCTCTTTCATTCTGGGCCAGTGCCATGTCCAGGTAAGGTGACACCTTTAGCTCCCTCAGCTCCTCTCTGCGGGGAACTTTCTTCATTTGCCATCCTAATGATCCCCATGCCACACAGGGCCTGATGCTGGTGCTGACAGGCTGCTCATTAGTGCCAGGGTGCTGCAGTCAGCCGATGGCATGCCAGAGCTCCACTCCTGACACTTTTTCACAGAGCTGTCACAGAGTCATAGAGCCTGCCAGCTCTGGTTGAACTCAAGCTGTGATACCTCCAGTGCCAATTACTGCGTCAGTGTCCTGCTTGGCCGGGGAGGAGGCTTTGTCAGTGCTGACAAATGAGAAACCAGGCAAGCCAGTGGTCTACAGGGTAACAGGTGTGTGGGTCAGGACACTCACAAGGAATGAGCCCATGCTAAGGGTAACTTTGCTCTCAGCAGCTCGTTGATTACCCAAGTTTTCAGAAATAAGGACTACCAATCATCCACGAGGCTTCCTTAAGTGTGGTGAGAAAGGCTTGACTGCAGGGAAACAGCTATTGATATGAATGTAGAAGTTATGTGGACATGGATGCCAATACCCAGCCTATGTTGCATTGAGAGACTTTGTTTTGGAAATCAATAGACACACTTTTTCTGTCATTCTACCCTAATATCTTTATGTAACTCTGGGATATATGTGCAATTTCCTGCCTACTTTCTATTTACCCACCAAGCACAAGGAAACAGGGAATGGGAGAGGCAGGATGGATGCATGCATTTAAAATGATGATTTTCTTTTTTTTCCAATTAACTGCCTTTTGTTTTCCTCAAATCAGAGGGCTGGAGCATTTTTACATATATTTCTACCATCCTCTTGTTTACTTTAGAAAACAGTGCTTAGGAGCCACACATGAGGCAGTTGACTGCAGTAAATGATAGAAGGCTCGGGCTGTCCCTGAAGAGCAAGATGAAGAACACATTCCAGAAACACACATCTCAGAAGTTGATGGCACCAAGGACCAGAGTGCATCAGAAATCCCTATATCAAAACCATTGTGGGCCTTCGTAACTTCTGAGAAAATGAACTTGAAGAGGGGTTCCTCCTTTCAGCCTCCCACCACAGCAGGTTCCCTTGAAGGGACTTCAGAAAGGGCTGGGAGAGCCTACAAAGGGCCACTGCGAAGTGTCCTGGAGCCTGGCCAAGGCTTCCACTGGGGGAAACATGCCAGATCCCTCTCTAAACATCACAGTGGAGGAGAACCCTCAAGAGTAAGACTGGAGCATTGCACTGGGAGAAGACATATGCCCTTTTGGAGCGGTACCAAAGATCAGTGCTGTACAGCACAGCAACAGTTTACCCTAGGTGGTGTGTAGACCCTAGGGCGTGTGCATAAGGCAAAGAGAGCAAGAGAAGCAGACTGTGCTCCCAAAGAATTTCTGAAACAGGGATGTCACAATTAAATAGGATCTGGAACATATCTCCTCTGTGGACTTCCTCAAAACATCTTGCTTTGCCTGGCATGGGGTGCTCTTTGAGTTTCCTAGAAGAGACTAGAATGGCCCAAGAATTTTTGGGGGGAGCGGGGGGTTCGAGACAGGGTTTCTTTGTATAACCCTGGCTGTCCTGGAACTCACTCTGTAAAACAGGCTGGCCTCGAACTCAGAAATCTGCCTGCCTCTGCCTCTCAAGTGCTGGGATTAAAGGGGTTGGCCATCACTGCCTGGCTAGAATTTTAGTAGGAAAAAAAATGGCAGGAATATCACTGCCCAGAGAGAAATCTATCAGGTGCTCAGTGGCTCTTGGTTGCAAAGGTGTAAAAGGTCCACAGATTCCTGACTGGACTCTCACCTTTACCTGAACTTAAAATAGGTCACCAGGAATGTAACAAGGTATGGATCCCAGCTGTCTCTCTAAAGCTCTGACACCTCAATGAATCTGGTATCAGAAATATAGGAACACTTCTGTGAAGTGTAGGGGCCTACTTTGGATATTTTCAGGATATATTGAAAGAGAACATATCTCTGCATACTCAGATACTTTGAGAATAAGACTATGCTTAACCACATTCATTCATGTCTAGATAAAGAGAAAAGATGAAGAACAGAGCCCTGAGCAGGAAGCAGCCCGGCTTCTCTGATTGTACCTGTACACATACTGACCCTTAGTAAGGCCTTTAGCTTGGGCTTTCCTGGAGTAAGCCGCAGCTCTTTTTTGTGAGGACATGAAATGAGAACTTTCTCTCCTGAAAAGACCAGGGCCCATGTTAGTATAGACAATAAGTTCATATCCAGAATAAATGTGCAGAAAAAGCACAATTTTCTGGAAAACTGATCACTTTCCTCTTGAATTCTAAGAGTAGGAGGCCGTGAAGAGGAAATAGAAAAGGCATGACACCAGACATCTGGCACTTCCTCTACCTAATGAATGGCTTGGACAGGCCTCTTAACCCTTTTACCAAGCAGATATCCACTCCTACATCCATATGCCAGAGCCCTTCTCAAAGAAGGGTCCACATTATGTATCAACTTGCCACACAGAAGGTGGCCATGGCTGGAAGATGTACTCATTCTGAAGAGGTCATGAGATTGTTGTGAGCTGCACCTCATGGTTTCCAATAGACAAAATCAGGCTTTTTCAAAACTGTACAAAACCAGCAGATAAATCCAGAGGGAGAAAATGCAATGAAGTCATCAGATGGCTCCAGCTATTCGTTGGGGGAAGTTTCATGTCTATGTAAGAATGATTTGACTAAAACTAAGACATGATCTGTCTTCAGGAGTAAGACAAAGATGACAACTGCTCACAGCCTCTGGAGATTCAGCAAAGGTGCACATCATTCTCCCAGGAGCCCCAAGCCTGCCCTAGTTTATTTAAAATAAGCACTTTCTTGGAAACATTTAGTGGCTACAGATGAAGGCCTACTGTTAAGGGTCTCTAGCTTCAGTTCAGATTTGGCTGAAGCTCGATGACATCTCTGATCTCCAAAGAATCATCGCCAGGAACACTGTTCCCCAGTGAGTCTCAAGGTGATTAGCTCTAGCTTGGCATATCTCATCAGTCTGAAAGTGGGACAGCTAATCTAGGCCCCAGATCTGGACAAAGCTGTTCATCTAAATTACTCTAATCTGCAGGTAGATTCCAATCAGTCTGCTCTTCTCCCCTTGATCCATCTTCTGTTTCCATAGCAGCTAAAACCTCAGGACAGCATCTGGCCCAGGCTCAGATGAAAATCTCCTAAGGAAGAGAATTAACTTGATGGCCACAAAAGGAGGAACAAAGGACCTCAGAACACAGCAGAAAGAGCATCCAATGAAAGGGAAGGAGTAATGGAGGGTTTGGGAGAAGAGGGGAGGAAAGCATAACATGAAATTAAAACATATTTAAGACATTGTGAGAAAAATGAAAGAATCAAGAAGCTTACAGGAGACTAAGGCATAATAGAATTGGTCAGAAGCAGATATCTGGAAGGGAAAGGCTAGAAAACATCAAGGGACGGACAAAGATCTCACTGGCCAGAGATGGGACTAAGAAAGGGCATCAAACAAGAGACAGGGTCCCTTGGCATGAGTAAAGGATGTCTACCCCAGGTGATAAATGTTCTTCAGTTTCAAAAGGCAGACTGGCCCAGCATCTGAAAACACAGGGGATGCAATGACATTAAGCTGTGATGAATGGGGTGTGTGGACTTGAAAAGCCTGTGCGTTTAGGTAGTTCTGCCCTTACAAGTGTCCCAAGTCCATTCTCCATCACTAATGATCTCATGCACAGCTGAAACTTGAGCCAGTTTTTACAGGTCATTCCAAAAGGAGAGACTGGCCAAATTGCAAAAAGTTAAATCTCTCTCTCTCTCTCTCTCTCTCTCTCTCTCTCTCTCTCTCTCCCTTCCTTCATAGGGGTACCATCAACAGTCATGACCCAACAACTCCCCAGGGCTCAGAACAAGTACAACTGAACATGTCTTTGTACACTGTGAACTGCCAAACTGCCATAAAGGAAATTCCATATTTGAAGCTGTCCAACACTGTTTTTTTTAAAAATGTGGCTTTGGAGGTACTACCACCTTTAAGAATGGCAGCCTTAGGTTCCAGTGAAGAACATCCTAGAAACAGGCACTCCTTAGTTATTGGGCCCATCTTGGGATGCACTTGTGAAATCAGATAGTTTTCTGGCCCATTAGGTATGGCCCTTTTGGGGACAGTCTAAATCCAACAATGAACTATGGTGTTGATGTAAAGGTTCAGTTCCATCATCTCAATCGAAGACAAAGTAGAAGGACCATTGTACTTCAGAAGTCCTACATAACAATTGGAACATTTCCGAGGACCACGTCACAGCTCACTTTCTCCTTCTACCCAATCTTGCTTCCTTCCCTTCCCCTTCATAGAAGATGATCCCAAGAGTGGCCCTAATACAGTTCTTTCACTTCAGTCTCTTCACAGTCTCTGTGGGAGCATGCATCTTGAAAATCAAATAACCTCCACTAGGGTGTCTTGGAAATCCTTAACCTTTCCTTATCTAGCAATATAGATGCCTTCATCAATCCACACATGAATATGTGTAATTACATACATGTATTACACTTCATCCAGTGATCAGTAGCAAAATGGAGGCTGACAATGCCATTATCCCTTATTATCATTCCTTAACTAAACTCTTGTCATTCTAACAGTGTGTATCACTCAGTTATCTCAGCCTTACCCACTACTATTAACACAGTCATGTCTCTCATGAGAATATGAGTTCAAAAGAACAGGAATTTGTTACTTTTGGGCTATGGCTAATTCCCCCAGTTCTTAGAACAGTTTGGATGACTGAATTTTCTATAAAAACTTGGGAGTGAGTGAAGTAATATTATGTTCTTTGATAACAAATAAAAGCTACCTTAATGATAAGTAACGTCTTGTCACATCCTAAAGGAGTTCAAAGCACAATCACTCAGTGTGGTCTTCAAAACATCTGAACATTTTGGCAACATAAATTATATAATTTAGATACATATTATGGTATATTTGTTATCTAGGAAATATCAGAGAAAACCAACAGCAAATCACAAAAACAGCTAATGACTAGATTTTTGGCAATGCTCAAGAGGCACAGACCAGGGAAATTTCATGTTAGGAATATGGCATTTAGAGCTTTCATCCATCATTATGTGTTTGTATCTCCTATCTCTTCAAATACCAGCTGTACAATGTCCCCAAAACATCCATTCCACCATTACACTCAATATGAGACATTCACAGGAAAAATCCTCACCACTATTTCACCCAGACTCAAGTGGCATTAATCTCTACAAGATGGCAAACAGACATGCAGGTATACCTTCTGAGATTGTAACAGCTATGGCCACTGTGCATAGAAAAACTGTATCTAACAGAGTTATGAGTCAAATTAACTTATCAGACTCCCACAGGCTTAGAGCTCCTTGGACTCAGTAGCCAGTTCCACAACCCATCTATGGTAAACAAGATTCCTATTATCCCTTATGAGCTGCTACTTTTACCTTTGGGAGAAATATGTCTCCAGGTTACTGTAGGCTCCGGTCTACCTGTGGCTATGCAAGTGAGGCTGATGTTGTTTCCTTCATTAATGGAGATATCTGAAGAAATCTCTACAATTTTGGGAGATACTGTGGAGAGAAAACAGGAAGAAGAAACATAAAAATACTGTTGACAAATCTCTTTGTTGTCTTAAAATAGAAGCTGACAGAATAGCCAAAGATGGACATGTATGGACTATACATGTAATTTTTAAAAAATTGGAAAATTTACCTTAAATGTAAAGAATATATTACATTGAATTTAGTTTCCATTTCAAGGTCAAAGGCAAAGTAGGAAAGAGAATCCACTATACTGCAATGCTGCAGTAACTCTTCCTCCAACTGTACCTTATGTCTCCACTTGCATCCCAACAACATATACCCCTCCAACACAGGTCCATGAGTCATTCTCCTCATTGAGTTCAAAGATGGCTTTATGTAATGCAGTTTCAATAAAGTACATGTCTACCCAAATAGCTTGGATTCTCCCTGTTGCCTACCTATGACAGGTTCTCTAGGCCAGCATATGAGGTCATTCAGAATCAAGCATCAACTAATTTCCCCAGCCATCCCTAGGGGACCCCATCTCCATTCACCCATGCTTTGTCCCCAACTGGGTGTACTCTTTCTGTTTATCATAGAGGGTCTATATTCTTTCTTTTATCTTCTGTAGATAATTCATTAAAGCCCAGGTCTTTGTTATCTACCTCACCATCTACCTTTTCCCAATTACCATCTCATTTGGTTCCACTTAGTCACCACCATACAGAACATACTGGACACAAGTGATTGGACACTCATACCAGTGAGATATGATGTGATAAGATATGACATGATATGATATGATATGATATGATATGATATGATACGATACGATACGATATGATATGACTTGACCCCTCTCTTGCAAAGGAAATATTCTCCCAAATGCCTAGAAGTTGGTGTGGACTCTTGCTTCCTTGGCATCTGTTTTGGATTCTGACTTCCCTTTGAAGGCTGCATACTACTGGGCTCTTCCCACTGAGTTTCACAGAAGAATCTCCCAGCAGCCTGACCAAGCAATGGCTTATGTGGTCTATCTCATGCTGGAACCAATGACAGAAGCTCACTCTTGCTTTACAACTGAACCTACTTCTACACTGTCAGCTTTACCATAGACAATATGATATTGGATTCTCCATGTGGTCACTTATTTGTGTAATCTGTCAAATAATCTGTACTTCAAGAACATAAAGTGGCAACTCATTTACTGATCTCTCAGCATCTAATCATGGATTTAACCCACTATGTTATACTTCTTTGCTTAGAGTCACCTATTTACTCAACAATGTGTTTTCTGACAGCCTGAGGCTGAACCATACCTTCCTCACATAGGTATCCATAGAAGTCCAACTAATATTTATAGCACCCATACTCACACTGGACCTTTTCCTCTGCAAAAAAGAATATGATGAAAGGATGTCCTCCACCCTTCCTCCTTGTCCCCTGTTCTCCATCATTTTCTTCCATTCATGTCCTGCACTCCATCATGTAATACACTCATGGCTTACAAGCCTGGGTTGTGTTTTGTCCCATTTTTCCTACCCTTGCAGCCGCTGTGTGTACTCAAATGATTCTCTCTGATAGTACCTACCAAATGCCCCAGTCTGGATGAATTTATACCCCATCTGTTTCAATATAAAGTCTTAAAGAAGAACCTTTTCATGGTTTAATTTATATATTTCATGTGTACAGTGACTTTCATACAGTAAGCAATATTGATCATTTTTAGACTTATATTCACATTGCTCTTCTAGTAAAGATGGAGACAGACAGACACACACATACAAACACACACACACAGACAGAGAGAGATAGAGAGAGATAGATATCTCTCTGTGTCCATCCTTACACATTAAGATAGAAATAAACTATAAATAAAACAAAAATAAAGCAGTGGGGTGGGAACCTCATTGTGCCACAGTCTAGGACACTTCAGATCTCACACTGTAATTTGAGGCTGATGATTAAAAGTCAGAGTGTGCCTCTCAGGATGGAAAGGCAATTGATATGTTGGTGACTAAGTATCTGCTTCACTGACTCCCTGACATAGGAATTTCTAAGTTCTCTTAGTTTTACAGTTCTGCAGAACTCTTGCAGAAGTAAAACACTTTGATGCATTTTACTCACAGAACTTTAACCACAGTATTTCCTTCTGCTGATCTCTTGACCCAACTCTGGTCCCCAGCCCTGGTCCCTTTTTGGCACTAACAGATTCTTGCTTCCTGGAGCCCAGGCAGCCTGCAGTGTCTGTGCTGGCCTTGCAGACATTGCTTCTACAGTGCAGGTAAGTAATTTATTGATCTGTAAAGCACTCTGAGATTCTCTGCAATGGATTATGTCACGCCAATGCCATGCAATAAAATAAAAAATGATGGACTTTGAGAACACAGGGTGATTTAGGGGTTGTAGTTGGAAGTGTACGTAAAGTACATTTTAAGTGGAAATCAGGCTGGGTAATGAATTATTCTTGCTTTGGAAGGGCTGACTGGGAGTTCATTTTCCTGGCTTCCTACATGATAGCTAATCTGCTAATCATACACTAGAGAACAATGGACAGGCCCCAAGTGGCATGGAAGGTGGAGTGGGCCAGAGCTGTCAGCACAGTAAGTATATTAAATGAGACAATCACACCTCATGCTTGGAAGAATCATCTAGAATCCTCACCTCCTCCACCCCTGTCATTTACAACTGGAATGTATCCAGCTCATGAAGGAAACATTGGAGAAGCGTCTACTACCTTTCCTAGCCAGCCAAGCAGCAGAGCTTGAAGGAAGGAAACTGCCCTGATGGATGAAAAGGAGAAGCTATGCTTGGTATGGGGCTCCAGTGACAACCAGCACAACCACACTGATAAGCATTACATCAGCGAGTGCAGATGTTCTGGGATGGAGGGTGTCATTTTCTAGGAGGCAACTTACAGCCCGTGGTCAGCTTTAAGATAAAATTAGAGGCTTAAAGCAACCCTTGACATGAGGACTTGAGTTCTATCCTCAACATCTCCCTGAAAAAAATTTAAATTGAGCTGGCAAGGAAATACTATGATTTTAGCTAATTCCTGTTCATAAGAAAGACTTGGGTAAGTATGAGATACGCTCCCTGTATTTCACACTGTTTCCATGGATACTTTCGGTACCTTACTTCCCTTAATATGGGCTGTTAGAAACATAGCAGAATTGCTTTGTTTGCTTGCATTTATTCACTCACCCATTCATTCATTCTCTTGTCAATATTCATGAGTCACTTTCCATATGCCAGCATTGTGCTTAGTGCTAAGAACATAAAGTCCTTTTCCCTTAGGATAATGTGATATAAAGATATAAAAACAGACAGTAGAATCTAACTCTTGAGGTATTGTGACACAGAAGGATTTATCAAATGTTATGGGAACATGGAAGTTAGATGCCTAAACTTGACTATGGATGGGTGTTGCGTGACCCTTTTTGGACTTGTGACAGCTATGTCAAGCTTTATTGGGCTCAGCAAAAGTCTATCAGGTCTGGGGAGGAGAGGAGGAAAGGCTTGTTAAGCAAAAATGTGACATAAAGAAGGCATCATTAGTGAGATATTTTGTGCCTAGACATAATCAACCATTATTGAGAGAGATTTCTCTTTGGTGGCTGTGCCAGAGGTACAAGGTGTTTGCTAGTTACATTCTCTATATACAATTTGTGTACTAGGTATAATTTGATATGCAGAAATATACCAGGTACTTTCAATATGTTTGGAGAAACAGTGCATTGAAAACATTCAACTGAGTTGAGTGATGCAGCAAAATGGACCAGAAAATTGTGTATGGTTGAAAAATGAAGGATGTGTGTTACAAGTGCTGTGAGCTGGAAAGAGAGATGACCACAGTGAGTAGGAGTGTCAGAGATGGCTTCATCTCACATCAGCATCCACTTTGGAATCATGCACACAGAAAAAAAGTGGTGCTGTATCAGAAATACACTGGTATGAATGAGTTGGCAAAAAGTTCATGAGGTATATGAAAATACAGTGTACAGCAGGAGGCTTGAGATCCCAGTTAGTTCTACCAGGCCACCTTTCCCATCTACTAAAGGAAAATGGGAGTTCTGTGGATTCTGGCCTTTGAGAGGATCTTCTGAGGACATAGAAAACAACTTTCTGAAATGGCCTAAGATCACTTCCTGGAAACACAAGGCATTCAATAAAGGAATTTTATGTAGCACACATGTTTGGTAAACTTGTGCACAGTGTCAACGAAGAATAGACAGTCAATAACTTTCATAAGGATCAATGAAAACGGAATACAAGATCAATGAGGTAACAGGAAACCAGATTGTGGAACTGCCTGAAGGTCTGGGTCTTGGATGGTTAACTTTAATATTTAATAAGCAAATATTTGATTTTTTTTAAAATAGAGAATGCCATAATTTTCAAGTTTTTTCAATTTTTTTCAAGTTAATTTTATTTTATAAAGAATTGGTTAACCATGTGTCAGAGTACAACTAGGAGGAATTGGAATTAGCAAAATCTGTCTACAGGAGTGATGTTCAAAGCCCAGGTTGAAATGTTGGCTCTACGGAGATAGAAGAAGAGGGTGGGTTGGAGAACAGGGCCAGGGAGCATGCATGGAACCTACTGATGGCCCAGAGAGGGGAGCTTGGAGGAAGAAGTGCCTTTGTGGAGAGCATTAGTTACATGCATTCTGACTTGTACATGCTGTTGGAAAAGATGCTAAGGGACAACTGGAGGACAGCCAGGCAGAAGCATCCTGTTAGAGTTGGAATGGCATGAAGAAGGGACCAAACACACACTGAAAATAAACTGGGAGGAGCTTAGAGCAGAAGCCACAAACTGAATCTGCCTTACAGATGCTTGTTTTTTTCTTCACTTGTGCATATTTGATGACTGAAAGCTTTTGAGGTCTGAATTTAAAACATACCAATTATATAAACAGAAAGACTGAGAAGTATTTAGGCTATATTTAGGAAGAAAGGCAGAAGTCAGGTGAACCTATTCTGAAGATAAATTTCCACATTTAATACATTTTATTAAGGTTTCATCTGGTTATTACTGAATTCTAATTCAAATATGTAAATAATTAAATAAGGTAATTATTAAAACAATATTCTGAGGAACTTTCCTATTCCTGGTTTAGTGTAGAGTGCCCAGGTGTTGAGTTTTAATAATTATGTCATTAATAAATAGCAATTTGCTGTTTTTAGCACACAGTAGATATCCTATTAAATCCAAATTAAGATGCTTTATTAAGCACTGTACAGTCCTATGGGGCTGAGAATGCACATAAATGCCTGGACTAGGTACTTCCCAGAATGCCTGCAGATCTATGCCTCCCAGATGGCTTCCATTGCTGCCAGAGGAATCTTCACTTCCAAAGCTACTCGGGACAGTTTTGGACCCTGGGTTATTTGAATCTGCAGTGTTAGGTAGGCCAAACCTAGGGTACCAACAATGTTTTTGGCTTCTAGACCTCAGAGAGACACTCCAAACCATGATAACAGCACCATGCAAAATGTGCAATGTGGATGGGGAAGCTGTTAAAGCCATGGCCACTGTGTAACAGGCAAATTCTACTGTGAAGCTGCTTTGCTTAGGAATGCATTAGGCTGTGTGACAAGATATGGGAGTATGTTTTCCCAATCCAGACAGAAATAGAGTGATAATTCATCCAGGAGCATGATGAAATTTTTCTTATCCTAGAAGTCCTTTTATAAAATATTTCTCATCTCCTTCCTAGCCTCACTCACTCTAGGTATCATCTTCGTCTGCTCCCCTCCTCTATTCCTAAAACTCTCCCAACCCCTCATATTTAAAGGTCTCCAAGACTTCCCCTTTTTCTTTGCATCGCTTGTCTGTTCTAGCTTTTATATCCTGATTCCTCAAAGAAATCTTCCTCGACCATCTATTCTAAGATAGAGTCTCCACACTAATTAATTGTTGCATAATTACTGACTTTTCATTTACTCTGTGGTGCTGGGAGATTAAGTCCACTGCCTTTGGCATGATGAGCAATCACTCTTTCACAGGCCTACACCTTCAGGTAGGCCACTTCTCAAGGAAGTGGAAGCTGTGCGGTTGTCTTTTTCACCAAATTACAGAGTACATGACATCAAGTCCAGAAAATTTCATGTTCCACAGACAAGGTTTGAATGAATGGGTGTTTTTGCAAGGCTGAATGGAAATGTGAACAAACAGAAGTCCGTGCATATCCTCAAGATTTATGTGCTGCATACAGCAATGATGACAGTCACCAGTGTTCAAACACCTGCTATACAAGTCTATATCTATCTATCTATATATTTGTCATAACCACACACACTCAAACACACACACACAATTTTTCCTTGTATTAACTCAGTAACCCATCATGGTGGATTTGAAGTGTTTCCTGTGACACAGGGTTTTTACCATTGATATCAGTAAACCCCAGGTAAACAGGGACTGCTTAGCCACCTGATTTATTTACTGTATTTTACAGATGAGAATGCTGCCATTCAGTAGAGGTGGAGGTCTAGGAAATTGTTCAAGGACATACAGCCGAAATTTGCAGTGTGGTATGTGAGTTTTAGTGAGGAATTTTATGGGTAAGAAAAATGTCCTTGGAATTGCAAGTGCATACATAAAAAGATAAATTAAAAAAAAGAAACATGACACCCATGTTTTATGCACATTGGCTGTTTGTAAGACTCTGTTGTGCATTAGATACTTTGCAATGATTGAGTTCATTGATAATAGTTTTAAGAATTCTACAAGGAACTTCTATTATTATTATTCACAGATGTTAAAAGGAAGAGTTAGGACGACTTTAGTCATTTGTTCAAGGGCAAACTTCCAGTTGGGAATGACAACTGAAAATATCAGTGAGATAGAGGTAATTCCCACTGTCTGCTCTTCTCAGAGGCCAGTCTTGTAGGTTTCAGGCTCCAACCCAGCATTCCTTGGGCTTTGCTAAAAACTTTTATCTCATATTCTCATTTACTTCACATCCCAATCCATCCATGTCCTTAAGGAAAGGACTTTGAGCAATGGCTACTTCTCTAATCAGAATATTTCCATCATTTGTTACACCTCAATCCTTTTTTTCCCTAGCTCTATGGCAACACATGTGTGCTCATAGGGATCTTAGCTGAAGAAGCCCATCTTACTGCTGTGTATATGGTGTTATTCTCTACCACAGAGTGGATGGCAGGCTCCACCAACATATTACTTTTTTCTAACTTTCCACATCTGCATGCACATTGAAATCTCCTGCTTATTCCATCCTGGGGACATCCTGCTGTCTCTTCTCTCATTCATCTTCCTTCAATATAAGCTGAACCAGAGATATGGCCCCTAGGGACATGTCAATCTGAAACAGCCATTGTGGCTGCAGCTTCCTGTATATACACAGGATCATTGGACTGTGTCGACTTGATGACAGATCACTTAGGTACACCTGTGGCTTTGCTAATAGAAAGTCTTATTACATCTGTTGTGATCAAAAGCACAAGTCAGCCATTCACTTGCTCTGTTCTCCTATTCTCTCCTTCTCTCCTTTCCTTCTTTCATCCTTTAAACAAATGTTTCTCCATGCTTCAGAGAAACTCTAATATTTATGTCAGAAGATTAGATAGTCAGTTGAAGCCTTCAAATGACTAGCTGTATAAACTTAAATAAATCATTTGACTAGCTGGTCACATTAATTATATTAGCATTTTTCTTAACCCCCTCAAAATGCATGCATTATTGATCACAGGAAAATGTGGAAATACCACATTTTAAACATAAAATATTATTCAAGTGTGAGTTGGCAGCATTAATGAAACTCATGTCCCTTTAGAGACCAATGTGAAAAGAAATTCAAACATTGTGCCCAGGGGAAGTTGCTTGATTTAAAGGACAAATCAGGGTGGTTGCCAGTCCTATATTCCTGTCAGCAGCAGGACTGGGTCCCAGTATCAGATAGGTACAGGCTCAGTCTCCTGCCAGAAAGGAAACAGTGGCTGCTGCTGTTTTGAGGGGAGGAAGTCAGCATCCCAGATAAGGGTGTGCAAATTTGAAAGCTCCTTAATGACACAACTTCAGGCAATGGGGACTCCTTTCATCAGCACACTTTTACCATTTGTTACATCTCATTCTTCCTCTCTCAGCCCCTCAACGTTAAAATCAAGTAAAAAATTATGAAGCCCTGGGAGAAAAATCTAGTGATTTATTTAGGATTAGTCAAAACCCAATGGTTCTGAAGTTTGGAATGTGTGCCTTTCAGGATCAACTGAAATCTGGAAGTTTTTATGAGCTCTACTCTCTGACCCAGTTTAATCATTCCTGATGGAGACATAGAAGAATAAAGTAAACACCATTCATTCATCATGCCATGCTTCCCTGCTTCTGGGTATATTAGTGTAAATTGAATTTTACAGCCCCTACCTGTAACAGTAAGTGCTCCATTATAGTGGGCACCAACTAGGAAATTGCTAAGAAGTATCTTCTCATCCCCTGTGTCATGAGAGAATGTAAGAGAAGGATTGCTAATAAGGATTCAGCTGGCTAAGGACAGGACCAGCTGGATTTTAGTTGCAAGAACAATGGGATTACTAGTTGGGATTGAGATGCTTACTTGCCTACCCTACCACCCCAAAATGGATGAAATGGATCAGTTCTATATGAACCAATTAATCAATGGTAGGAAGATGGAGTGGGAAACCAACATTCACTGAACATTTAGAAACAACTTCAAGAGGCCCTGTAGAATCTTGCTGGGTGTTCAATATGGCTCCTTCTTTAGAGACCCTCCTGATATTACCCTCAGGAATCACCCTCACTTTGCAGGGGAGGGGCTGAAGTTCCTCCATTAAAGAGCTAAGCCAAGCCCATAATAATATGGACATTCAGACACATGCAGAATCTCTAATCAGGTGATCCTGAAAACCAAAAGCCAAGTTTCCACAGCCAGACAGCCTCTAAAATTAAAATGTGCCTAATTTAAAGAGAGAATCAATTAACTTGATTCACTGCATAATTTTATAAGGAAGGAGAATAAAACAGGAAAATGTTTTGTTTATCTTAATATTCCTCATGGAAGAAAGCTATTATTTGTTGATCACCTAATAAGGACTATATTCTTGCCAAGCGTTTTCCTTTTAATTCAGAACACTCAAATCTTAAAGAGCTAATGAGACTCCACTGAAGGACCACAGAATTGGCCAATGTCAGATCCCAGCTCTTCCTACAGGGTTTTGGGGATCAAAGTAAATATGTAGGTGTAATTGAAAAGCACTTAGTGAGCTGCTAATCACTCTACAGATGAATGCTATTGTGAGGGAGATCATATGGAGTTCAATCAATTAGTGGCAAACAGATTAACTGTTGTAAAAACCAACAGTGAATTGCTGACTAGGCTATCCTTACCCTGCCCTGCTATGTCTTCTGACAAATTCAGGGAATTCTCAGCATACAGCTTAGAAATATGGGCAGGCAACTATGTTTCTGATGGTCTCTGCTTCTATGTTTTCTTGGAGTTCTTCAGAGGGCCCATTTAAGATTTTGCCTTTGTCTCTTGGCATCTGGTATCTTTTTGGTATCTTGGTCCCTTTATCCAAAATGAGAAGGCACATGTCATTCTTGAAACCCAAGTGACAGTCCGGTAGGCCATACAGTGATAATGGTCACTTTTATCACATCCCAGGGACATGGTTTGTTCTTCTTCTTTATAGGGGTTTTCTATACAAGCTCAAAATGAATAAGCTAGGACTTGGATAAGATCTGATCCTGTTGGGCTTAGAAGACTATAATGTCAGCCTTGGTAGCTCCAGCTCTAACTAGAAAGAGTTTGCATAAGTTTTTTTCTTAGAACTTGGTTCCTGTCTGTCCCTTCCTTTTCCAAATTCAGGGAGATATTAACTACATCTTCTCTTCAGATGCTCTTGCTTCTGTTCAGAAACTCACCTCACACAGAGAAGATCAGCCATTTCTATTACACTAATGTGTGCTATCCCCCTATCCGAAGATTAAGGTTGTATGTCTTTTTGTTGATGTAAGTAAAGTGAACATGTCTAGGAGGATGCATGTATATGCTAGCGTACTCTCATGGCATGATCCTCTCTGTTCAACCTTTTCCTGTTCTTTAAACATGCTTAAGCACCAAGCATATCTGTCTCTCATATTATCCCATTCTGGTCAGATAGAGGCCACTCAACCTAAAATGGAGGCCATATCCCCATATGATCCCCTTTTAGTACTAAAGTCTGTGCCTGGGCTGTCAATCATCTGCCTGCCACCTATACACCTATATGCTTAACTGCCTTTCTGGTGTCATTTAAACTTTAATTCCTAATTGCCTAACAACACTGGCAGGTATGTACTCAACAGTGGTTATAAACTTGCTTGCATTGGGAATTATATTGCCTGTGCTAGGAAGGTTCCCATGAACCCCTGGCTGGCTGTACTCCTGACTGCAAAATGGTATGAATGATTTCAAGAATGTTCTTATTTCCATTCTAGTACCCGCAAGGTCAAGTTAGACAGGGAGGAGACTGCCTTAGAGAGACCTCCACCCATTAGCGTAGTGGTGATATTGTTTGTGCCAGAATGGAAATGTGAGGTGTATGCATTCTCTGGTGCCAGTGAGCTTTGGGACCATCTTAGGCAAGTGAAAATACAGCTCATTACATGATCTTGACTCTCAGAGCCCCACAGGTGGTCCCACTGCTGTCCAAGGTTACTTGGCAACTGGTTTAAAACTGATTTTGTGCTCTGAGTTCTTATTGCTACTAAATCCTTCATAAAGGTTATGGTTGGAGAACAGATCATGACAAAGCCTCTCCCCCTTAGCATGTGAGGTAAAGATGCTGGCCTGTTTGTGTTAGGCTACAAGTTCCCAGTGAGAGCAGTAGCTCTCTGGATCTCCTGTGAAATGTCACAGTGCTGGAGCAGAAGAGGGGGGAGTGCAGTCTTCGAAAGAAAAAGTTTCAACATGACTTCTTGTTAATACAAAGCTTGTCAAACACATCACCTAGAAATACTGAATGTCTTTATTAGATTCTTTTATCTCCCCCCGAGATTGGAGGGACGCACCAGTTGCTTCTCGGTGGAGATGTCATCATCCAGAAACTAATTAAAGGCTACGCAGGAAGCTCGGGCACTCACACTCTGGAGAACAAAATGCATTAGCAAGCAGAGGAAAAAAAATTACAAGTGAACTTTATATCGAAAAGGGCAAGTTGGGAATTTGACAATAACTCTTCTTTCTCCCTCACCAGCTCACAGCATGTGAAAGTGGGCCCATCAGGATGTCAATGAATCTTGATGCAAGGCCATCTGCTCCCCAGCATCATGCAGGATGGGATTTCTCCTTTCTGGGTACCAAGGGCTGAGGACTACATGACCACTATGGGAAATTGCAATCAGGTAGGTTTCAGGCCAGACTCTGCCCCTTCAATCGAGGCAGGAAGAAAATGTGTATATCGGAACAACATTCATTTATATGTGCAGATTGAAGAGGCTGACCACTCAATCCAAAACATGTAGGAGTACAGGAAAGGCAGTCTGAAGCAGATGCAGTACTTCATGCCAAGAAAACCTCAAAACGTATGCCCCTGTTGACTTTTAACTATGGAATAGGCCTCCCCCATGTATCCTGTGAACATTGCTTTGTGGTCAGCAGAGATCTCTATAGGTGCTATGATGACCCAGTTTATATTTTCTCTGTTTATGTTTTGCATAATTTCTTGTCTCTTTATTCACAGAGTCCAAAGACTAAAACTTAAAAACCTATCTTTTTCATTCAAGGACCATTACCACCTCATACTGATTCCATGGCTACCATAGACAATGATGTTTGAGACATCCCCTGATTCATGCCTTGGTTTTTGAATCTCCTTTTACAGATTCTTCCTTATTAGCCCTGTCTTCTGTAACATTGTTCATCCTTTGAGAACATCTCATCTTCTACTAGTCTTTTAATAATTATTGGCTGCATGACTGATTCTCAATGACTGAATAGAAGCAAAAGCCTAAATGTTTGAGGGATCACTCAAAGAAAAGAGTTTAAACCTTTGCATTGACACAGCGGGCTACCTCTGCTTGTCCCACATACCTTTATGCTCTTTCCTCAGATGATTCTGGAACAATGAAGACACATGAGCTAACATTCAATAAGGGGCATCTAAGACAGATGGGGATGGAGAGCACCAGCCTATCCAAGAGCTCAGAAGTGGTTTTACACCAACTACCCAGAGTCTAATCCTAACTGTGGGTCACTGTTACTTATCTGCTACCTAACACATATGTACTATATACATTAACACATTTCAATACATTTTTGTAATGGCAAAACATATCACAAATGAATCTTCTTCAATGTTTTTTTCATCTAAAGTCCAATAGAGTTGAATACATTTATAAAACCATATATTTTTGAGGCAGTTATTTAACTACTCAGTATTCTTGACTACCACACATGTTATATGTTGCCTAGTATTCTATGAATGTGTGACTGTAATGAGTGATTTAGTTCAGGTAGTGTATACAGCACATGCTGAGGGACCAAACTCATAAACCTATATACATATACAGTTGTTTGTCTACTCCAGTTGGAAAAACTCCAACTAGAATTACATAGGCCAATGTCTGTATAACCAAATACCAAGTGCTACATTTTATTCAACCTGGGGGCTAATTCTTTGTCCTTGTTATTGTTATGTCAGCCTGGATCCCTGAATTCCCCTTTCTCCTTAGCTTTGTTTTATTGAGTGTCCATGTTTTCCTTCTAGTGGCTACTCTTCAGTTCATTGCTCAGAGGTGGAATGCTGTATTTACTGCCCATGGACCACTTCCCTAATGGCTATTAGATGTTCTTGGATTCAGAGTTCATGACTCTCCTTTATGCTGTACACTCATGAAGGAGATCCCAGCATATACACATTTTAGCTACGTGGAGATGGAACTCAGTTTTATCCTTCCATAAAAATGATGGTATAATAATGGCCTTTCCTGTAGGGCTTTCCTAGAGATTTAATGTGTTCACATGCATAAAGTGCTCAGAACAATGCTGAGCTCAATAATGTGTGCTCAATAAAGCCGATGCATTTACAATGTCCCAAATAGAATTTTGGATTCTTCCTCTCTCTACTCGAAAAGCTCTTCCTCTCCTCATGTGCCCCTTCTTAATTAATCACACACTTGCCAACCTAATCTCTTTGAACAAAGAAACAGGAGTTGCCCTTAATTTCCCTCATTCTCTTGCTTTCTGTGTCCAACTATTAAATCTCGTTTACTTTATTTTAAAAATAACCCTTACCTTCCCTAAGTCTCATTCTCTTCTCTCTTGAGATAATTTCCATATTTCTGATTATGCAAGTCTGCTTTATGCTGTGCTATGTTTTTTCCTGGTCTTCCTCTTTCCTTTTATATAGACATTCCATTCTATATAGTATAGAGTAATTTTTAAGACATCCAAGCCAAGCCAGGCAGTGGTGGTGCATGTCTTTAATCCCAGCACTTGGGAGGCAGAGGCAGGTGGATTTCTGAGTTCGAGGCCAGCCTGGTCTACAGAGTGAGTTCCAGGACAGCCAGGGCTACACAGAGAAACTCTGTCTCGAAAATAAAAAAAGAAAAAAAAAAACACATCTAAGCCAACCAACACACACACACACACATAAACACACACATACACAAACACACACACACACACATATACACATACACACACACACACCAATCTACCCTCTTTTCCTAACATTCCAATGACATCTCACTACACTGGGCACAAAATTCAAAGTTCATAGCTATGTTTCTACAATGCCACCAAGCTGGCTTGGGTGGAGTTGCTACTATATTTTGGGCTATTTTTTATGCAGCTCTCTGATCTGCTTCCCATTCCATGTCGACGCCAGGCATATTTTTAAATAAGGCTTTGCAATTTTTGTTTCTTATCTCCCCAAAGAACTTCACCCAGATAATCATATGGTGAGTGGTTTACTATTTAGATCTCATTAAAACATTCCTAAACTCAATATCCTTCCTGCCCTGTTCTTCAAAGCAGCCACATCTCCTCCCAGTGCTTTCTCTTTATGTGAGACATATTTCCACCTGAATTATTTTCAGTTATGAGTATTTATTGTTTCTATCTTTCACTTGATTTCCACCCCCTCTGAACAGTGCTGGGGATTGAACCTGGAACCTTTTACATACCAGGGAAGAAATTTCGTTTCACTCTAATCTAGTCTTTGAGGCCAGATGGGACAGGTAGTATGTAAACATGACCATCACAAAAACCTGACTATCTCAGCTCCATTTCCAGAATCCTGAATGTTCCTCTGACTATGTCATGCATCGTGGGACAGGTGTGCTTGTCTCCACATAGGCACTCAATAAACAAATACACATGGAATTAATAATTATTAAAAACACTAAAAATTGTACCCCTCAGGAAAATGAAACCTCCTTATATTGCACCCACTGTATCCCAGAAATCTAGAATGGTGCCCAGTTCACAAAAGCAACTTGACACATTCAACCACGCTTGGTCAGAATTTATTAGGTTTTTTTTTATTATTATTATCTCAAATCCTGTTTTTTTTTCAAACCATTCAGCTAGGGCATATCATAACACTTTGTAGTAACCACTATACATCAATCATCCTTCTAAGAAGACTTGAGAAGACAGAACCTACAATCTACCTCTCTCTTCCTGTGCTTTACCTTGACAGTGAACAGAAAATAGTATTCCACCATGACTGCCCAGCTGTGCACTGGGGCCAAGTCATGCACATTATCTTTCTTGTGGCTCCTTGGTAGGAGGGACATATGGAAGATAATGATTTCAATGGGTCAACTACTGACGACTGGAATGACTAAACTTGCTTCTACACATAACCCCAAACTTGCACATGTGTATGTATGGTTATGTATGTAGGTGTATTATATGTATGCATTTGTGTGTGTGTGTGTGTGTGTGTGTGTGTGTGTGTGTGTGTGTATTATTTGGATGTGGGTATATGTTTGTGGTATGTATATGCTGTATGTGGTGGGGGTATGTATGTGCATGAGTGTGTGCATGCTTGTGTGTATGTGTGTGTGTGTGCCTGTGTGTGTGCTATAAATGTGTGACTATGGTATGGGTATGTGTATCTATATGTATATAGTGAACCAGAAGACAGGACAACCTTACCTCCCACTGCAGAATCTGCCCCTTGTGAACCTACAGAAAATGTTAACCTGCTTTGGAGAAGTTCAGTTTCTTCTAAAGCACTAGGACATCAAAAAACACAGAGGCTTATGGGCTGCTTTCCCTTTTCCAAGAAGGCTCTGTTGGGTAACACAGAGAAGCTAAACAAAATCTCTGTCACTGGGCAATAAATTAAAAGTAGGTCTGCGCTACTGAAGATAAATCAGCAACTTTAACGTTCCTCCCCCGAGCTGGACATCTTCAAGGAACATAGGACAGGTGTCTCCAAGCTGAAGTATCAGTGAAAAAGCTGTCCTTTAAATTACATTTGGGCTATTTCTTTTCTGGCTGGCTGTATTTTTTTGTGATCTATTTGGAGGCTTAAAAAGACACACAGCAAAATAAATCTCAGTTCCATTAAGCACACTATGGACTTGCATATTTGTTCTTATCTTTGGTCTCTCTTCCTTTCTATTATCCTCCGCTACCCCACCCCTTCCCAATGCTATCAAACATCAGCACCAGAAAATGTTTACGATTACTCCTGACACTGATACTAATCTAATTCCCTGTAATTGCGATTCATCATCATGTGGGCTTCCTCTCTGTTTTATGAGGCTCTAGCATTCACATCTCACATATCTTATAACTCCAGATATAAACTCGGCCTGTTCATTTCTAGAATAAAGTGATTGGCAGTAGAATGGGCTCTGGTCTACACTCCTGTCAGGGCATCAGGGTCAGTGGAGACAGCCAAGGGGCACTGCCACAGTCTAGATTAGATCAGCACAAGTGAATGCACTTGCCTTCATTTTAAATCGGGCCCAGGCCCCTGCTGAGACAAATCAATATTTAATAATTGTGAGATACGGTTATGTGGTTGTTTGGGGGTCTCTATTTGCCCCACACTGGGAACTGTTTGAAGCAACACTGCACATACAACATCTCATAATGCCTGGTGCTGGCTCCTCTGGCAATTCCTATTTTTATCAACACTACTATTCACTTCCAAAATGCATAATACATATAATAAGCTAAATCCCAGAGGAGATCTGCCTGGACCAAAGCAGCTAGGGATGAGCACAAGTTCATTAGAGCAGGTAGTGGAGTTTTTCTTTGCAGAGGTGTGGACTGGGAAGGGCAGTGCATCTGAAGACAAAGCAAGATAGTTTTGGAACCAGTAGGTCAGCTCACAGCCTCTGGAGCTTTCTTTGATATTCTTCTCACTTTCCTTCTTTGGAGACTTGCATGGAGATGCTGGTCACAGGTATAGACTGCAATTATCTAGACATATCTCATAACATTCTATTCCAAGATTGAGACTGCCTTGTCCTGAACTGTTTACTTAGGCTTAAATAACTTAGGGACACTGTGTCTGTTATGACACTCCTTGAGAAGTAACCTCATCATAGCTTGGCAGTCTGGCTTCTAGAGACAGATTTGTAGCCATGGCACTTCCTGCTTTGATGGGTGCCCTCAAGTGGCTGGAGATACACTAAGCTTGCCTCACTGCCTTTGTACTTCATCCATGGCAGCTGAGCTCCATCTCACTGCCCCCTTCTGCAGGCCACCAGCACTGCAGGGTCACTAGCTACTGAATGGCTCATTATCAGGGGCAAATCTATCAGAGAGGCGCCTCAGTCCCAGCCATGTAATGAATCCTTCAATTGGCTAGGAATGAATGCATTAATCTGGGGCTATTAGAGCCTTTTTATCAGGCTGCCTAAAATATACTGCCTTCCCAAGCATACTGAACAGCCATTTCACCCTAAAGGGATATGTGGGTGGAACACTATATTGGCACTAACTAAAACAGAGCAGCTAAGAAAAATACCACAAATAGGGGGAGGGGAAGGGCACTCGAGCTCAAAATAAAAGGACAAAGTCACAGCATATGAATAACTTCCTTTAGCATGATGAAGAAGAGAAAGGGGAAAAAAGCAACACACAGAAGTCTTCCGAGTTTCAGACTTCCTGAATAGCTACATGGTCAAAGGAGAGAGAGCTCTGGAGCAGGGTAGGCCTTGATCCATGTGGTAGACATGGTCACTCAACACATAGCAGAACCTGGTGCTTACTGTGCGTGTCCACAATTTTGTAAACATAGAAGCAAGGCAGTGGGCACATTTACCTACCTATTTCAGTCCCAGGGGCATCCCATTGGGAACAAGACAAGAATTCAAGCCGTCAGGTAATAGTCATCACCAGCGGTGGGGGAGGGGCTGGGCAGTATAGCTGTAGCAGACACCAGGCTAAGAGCAAGACAGCAAGAGTGACAGGCCACCTGGGACACTTTGAGGACACAGCTCTGGTGACTGAGGGCTTATTTGCTTATGAAATAGAAATTATTACAATTGCCTTGCTTTCTCTTGTGTTTGTGGAAACCAAATATAATAATAATTTATGTGAATGTGTTCTCATACCAATAAAGAAATGGCTGCAAAGCCACAGCATGAATGTCAAAATACTTTCAGCCCCAAATAAACAAACAAATAAATAAAGAGGCAAGCTGTTCAGCACTGGCCACAGGATGATGTCTCTACCTATTACTGCCCCATCGTGAGTCTTAGTGGCCTGTGGATTCCCCAGGGACTTGGCATAGTAGTTAAGCCCAAAAGAATAGGCATCATTGGAGACTTCTGTATGCGTAGGTTTTCTTCTGGAGTGATGTGAGCTCTTGGCAATGAGCAAACTGGCTTATTCAGGGATAGGTCAGTACTTGACTGATCCCTTTAAATTTGGTCACATTGTTTCTGGACTTTATTTGTATCACACCCTCACTAGACTGTGTGGGCTTTCTGGAGTGGAGTTAGATAACATTCAAACTCCCCTCTCCCCCAGAAGGCCAGAAGGCCCCAGGGACCAAGATAGCTTCCAGAATGGCTCAGTGATTGAGTCACCAGAGACTCCTAATGTTGTGCTTTTTTTTTCTTTTTTGTCTTTTGTAAATCTGGAATCAAGGAGCCTTCCTCAAAAAGCCTCGGATTTATAGATTTCAATCATCCTCTTAACCCGCAGTAGCAGAACAATGTAGATTTGACTTTCTTTTTCCTCTAATCTCTCATTTCTAGGGCAGAAAGGAGATTACTAGCAAGGGTGCCAGTTATTCTTGATGAAGATGAATCCAGGCCAGTGTAGCTGTCTTTTTTTTAACTACCTTGACCTGCTATTTACGTGAGCACAAAGCAGGGTCAGCAGTAGAAAGTATGAGCCCCCAAACTGCGTGGAAATAATTGATGCCATCAAGCCCTGCAGCCTCTTTCCCACTGCATCCTGGGCATCCTCCCAGCTCTCAGGAAAGCTATGTTCTTACAGAATGACTTCCCAACTTTTTCCATGCCAAGGATCTGGAGTCTATTTTTATATTTGTGACTACCAGACCATTTTTAATAATGACAGCCTTTTACTTAATAATAGAGAATTATTTAAAATTATCATATGTTGAACCATATCAGCATCTCTGGGCACAGAAACAGACTAGCTGTCCATCAGTTGATTGACAGGTAATGAAAATGTGGTACATATACCAGTGGAATATTACTCAGATGCAAAAACAGCCTACATAAAATTATCAAATTTACAGGTAAATGGACAGAGCTAGACATAATTGTACTAAGTGAGATAACCCAGACCCCAAAAGACAAATATTACATGTTTTCAAACTTTGGTTCTGTGTATTTAAATTGGGGTAACTAGTCAGGAAACCAGTACTGGCCATGGGAGGTAGATTTTTAAGGCAAGGGTATACACAGGTAATATGAAAAGACATAAGTGAACAGGAAGGGCTAATTGGAATGCAGAATATGAGGGTGGAGTAGCAGAATGCATATGGGGAGGGATAACTGTTTTAGTTAGGGTTTTACTGCTGTGAAGAGACATCATGACCAAGGCAGCTCTTATGTAAAGGAAATCATTGAATTGGAGCTGACTTATAGGATAAGAAGTTCAATCTATTATTATCATCATGACCTGAAGCAGGGCAATATGCAGGCAGACATGATGCTGAAGGAGCTGAGAGCTGTACATCTTAATTCACAAGCTGCTGAAGGACACTGTTTTCCACACTGAGCAGAGCTTGAGCATATGTGAGACCCCAAAGCCTGCCTTCACAGTGATGCACTTCCTCCGACAAGGCCACACCTCGTAATAGTGCCACTCCATATAAGCCATGAATTCACACACATGAAGCTATGGGGGCCATACCTATTCAAGCTATCAAAACAACTAACAGTAAGGACCTCTGAAAATGCCATATGGACATTTAATACAAAAGAAGCTTTTTAAAATATACACATATATGCACATGTACACATACATAAAATGTTACTCTATAATGGATCTAATACCATAGATCATCAAATAAAAAGCCCAATGTCAGATATAAGGTATATCTTTTCAAGCCTTTGGGGAGGTTGTTTTTCAGACTGTGCATCCACCCCCACCTTCAGCAAAAAACAAAAGCAATAACAAAACCCAAAACACCTCAGGCTGATGCCATTGCTCTTGTTTACCACCCATAGCATGACAGAAAGTCCCTGATGATGATGAGGCCACCACATATGTTTGTCACAGTACAGGATACCTCAAGCTCTATCAACCAAGAAGCTTCATTCTTACTGGTTAACTTATTTACTGCAAAGGGAGAAAGTCATCCATGACTTGGGTAAACCTTGGAGACTAAGTTATAACAGTGATTGGATTGGCAAGATCTGCTCATCCGTGGCTCCTGCTCTGGTTTATGATTTGAGTTGCTACCCAGACTTTCCTTAGTTATGGACTGTGACGTGAAAGTTATAAAAAAATAACCACCACCTCCTCCAGGTATTGTTAGTCATGGTGTTTTATCACCATAATTAAGATGGGTAAAAAGATGGTAAGGTCAGAGGTGAATATCTATAACAAAACTATGTGCTTCTTATGATGGGGCCCTACTCATATGATCTCACAGGGCTGTGACTGCATGCATAGGATCTGCATACGATCAAGGTAGCCAAAATCTCAGCATGGGCAGACAAGGAGCTAGCGAACTTAAGCCTCTATTTGACAAGTTATTTTTAATTGATATCTGCTAGAGAGAGAGTTATGTTTTCTCAGGGTTGTGCCCTCTGAAAAATTAGCCATGCTCCAGTAGGTGCTCCTACAACTTTGCACATACTAAGAGTATTCAGTGAACTTAGAGGACTTAAGACAAAAAGAGAGCTCTTAAAGTCAGGAGAGAAAGGGTATGGAGGGAATTGAGGGTAGATTTGAAGGTAACAGTTTTATTCATGCATGAAACTATCAATTAAAAAGTTATATACAGCAAAGTTAGTAATGCTTACATTCATTTTTGAATTTGTGCATTTGCGCAGTTATCGGTGAAGGAAGAAAATAACACTGGTATAAGAAAATCAAATGAATTAAGATCATCAAAAGACATCAAGCTCTGATTTGGAGTATCATTTCCCATCGGAGAAATGCTAGAGAGAGCCCTTGTGACCATGATGAACACAGGGATTATTTCAAAATGTAAATGGAAAAAAACTTTCCCTCTTGAGAACAAAGAGAGTGGAGAAGGGATTATCATGGAGGACTGAAACACTTTGCTGTGTGTTGCCAAAATAAATGCATGCACACATGTCTGATACTTGGAATCCAAGCATGCCCAAATACACACAGCTATACATACAAATACCAACATGTGTACTGCAGGAGTGGGCGAAAGCAATGAGAACACTCTAGGGAGAGCATTCGATGTTGAAGCATGCAAAAACTACTGACACTGAAAGCTTGGAGTTTGAGGGGTTTGTTTTATTTTGATGCTGTTTTTTTTGGGGGGGGGGTTGTTTTATCTGTTAAGTAGCACTGGGCACATACAATACTTTAGTTAGAGGAACCGGGAGACTAACAGATCAGATTCCATCACACGCTGTCACTAGACATATAAACAATCCCAGGAGAAGAATCTGCTGTTCTTTGACACTATGAAATAACAACCCAAATCAACCAAATTTAGTAAGGCACAAAACTGGAGCTGCAGCAAAAGATCTCAACACCCAGCTACATAAAAGCTTTGTTTGCAAGTATGCCTTCAGGATGCTGCTGTATCCCAGGATCACAAAACTGTGGTCCTTTAACAATGCCGCATTAACCTCATTCAAGGTCAGCTTCCTGGGAGGGAATATTCTTTCTGCCAGGAAACATGGTATGACTACTTCTTCGTGGACTTCATTTGATGGAGTTACAAATAACACAAACATGTTTTCAGAAGAAAAATAACGCTGAAATTTTAAGGGGTGGATATTCTATTTTTTTCCTCATAGATATGAGCAATTGAGAGAGACAGCTGTTTGCCAAGAGATCAGAGGACTCTACTTGCTGTACTTCCAGAAACAGGGAAGACTACAATAGGGAACTCTGTGGAGAAAGGACTTATCAAGTGAGAAAGAGCTCTGCCTACAACCAACCTGACTTGCTTATGTGATGCTACATGGACAGGTCACACAGGAAGAAGCAGCCTCCTTCCCATAAGGGACTGGATCTCAGAAAGCACAAATCCCCACCACACATGTTCAGCAAGGTACAGAGCTATGAGAAGGGGAATCTTTGGAATTAACAACTGATGTTCTGGATCAGTTGAATCTGCAAACTTCATAAAAAGAAAATGGGGGTGGGTGTAACACCTGGTGAGGAAATCAGGACTGGATCTGAACTCAAACAGGGCAGGATCCAAGAGGCAGGAGCTGATGCAGAGGCCAGGGAGGAGTGCTACTTACTGTGTTGCTTCACATGGCTTGCTTAGCGTGCTTGCTTATAAAAAGCAGGACCATCGGCTCAGGGAGGGCAAAGCCACAATGGGCTGAGCCCTCCCCCGTTGATCACTAATTGGAATCTTATGGAGGTATTTTCTTAATTGATGTTTCTGCCTTTCAGATAACTCTAGTTTGTGTGTCAAGTTGACATAAGACTAGCCAGTACCATTGCCCAAGGTACAGTTATTAGTTTTTAAGGCTCACCCATGAAAGTGATTTGTGTTAGTCCTCTGTAGTTACTTAGTTTTTGTTTTTAAGTGTAGATTGCTGTAATATGAGGCTCCCCTGTGTACTTAGTTCATCCTGCCTGGTCCCTTTCTGCTTCTCTCCCTTGTTGTAAGACTGTAGCATCAGTGCCATGACATTTTAATTCTCTAGGCCATAAATATAAGTCAAGTACATTTATTTACTTGACAAATTACCAAACCTCAGACACTTTGTTATAGCAACTACAATTATTCTGATAGACTTCATAAATACAGTCTTTTCAAGGCCCCCCTTCTCTTTCTCTTTCAAAAAGCAAACTATTTCTAACCATCATACCTTGAAAAATGCCTAGGCCAAGCTACACAGTGATTACATGTATCAGCTCTTAAGTAAAAGCTACATTTACTTTGGAGGTTGACATGTTGGACACTTTTGGGGCAATGGGCTGGTGTTTGCTTCATAAGAAGAGAGCTGCTGAACTCCTTTCTCACCTTAATATTTGTTTATCAGATGATGGTTTAGAATGACAAAGAACCCACTAACTCCTTTGCTTTTGAATCAGGGACCAGAACAAGGCAGTTTATAACATTAAGTTCCCAGCCCTTATCTCCAGAACTCTAGTTTTCCCTGAGAATTTTCTCAGTGGCATGAGAATTACTTTCTGAAACCAATTGGTTTCTTTTTCTTCTCAGTTCTCATTAGATACCTTGCTTTTATCAGCACCCTTGTTCTCAAGAATAATGAAGATGGTGACAGCCTGATTAAAATCTTGGGTCTTTGTTTTAGTTTTTGGCTAAAGTTTCCTCGACTACTTAGATCTGGAGAAACGCCCTTGTCCTGGTGCTGTCAAGGAGCCTGAAGTACTTTCTCATGGCACCTGTGTTCTTAAGACGGTACGACGTGTTAAAGAATATTTTGCTAGGATGTACACAGTCCTGTGGCTTCTTTTTTCTGATGATTACAAATTTGGCCCCAGAGTCTCATAACTGTGATGGCCACTAATGTACTGTTTCTACTGGAATGAAATATCCCGTCAGAAAAATGAGAGCTGAATCTTCCTGGTATTTGGTTAAAGTTCCTAACAAAGCAACTGTGCCAAGTACAAACTGGAAACACTCAAAGCAGGGCAGTGGGAATCAAGGCCCTGAGCACTATGTGTGCTGATGTCAATGCTGAATATGGCTAGCGGGACATAATAAATCACTCTGGAACAAGCTTTTTCTCTGGGCTTCTGAGGCCCTGCAGAGTCCACACTGATGAGTAGGTTGCAGTGTTTGATTCACCATTTGGTGAGGCATTAGGAACAGAGTTTGGAATGGATTAAAACCAACAGCCTTAAAAGTATGTCATGGGGTAGAAGTGGACATTGTGTACACTGAATGCTATTTAGCTCTTTGTGGGGTGTTTGATGTGGATAGTGCATGGGCATGTGATAGGGAAGAAAATCACAAGAAAGGATCCCTGGATTAAGGTCTTGGAAGAACTGATGTAGTCCCTATGGAGGGAAAGAGAGCACTGAAGGAAGCAGAAGCAGCATCTATGAAAATGGAAGGGAAGCTTCAGGAATGCTGGATAACAAGTTAGCCTGTGCTCCTCTGCTGGCATGTTTGTGGTATAAGGAGTAATGATAAGTGGGTAATCAGGTTTCGCCTTTGAAACAGTACATATGCAGGAACAACAATAGGAACTAACCAGTACCCCCAGAGCTCCCAGGGACTAAACCACTAACCAAAGAGTACACATGATGGCACTCATGGCTCCAGCTGCATATGTAGCAGAGGATGGACTTGTCAGTCATCAGTGGGAGGAGAGGCCCTTGGTCCTGTGAAGGTTCTATGCCCCAGTGTGGGAGAATACCAGGGCCAGGAAGCAGGAGTGGGTGGGTTGGTGAGCAGGGGTAGGGAGGGGATAGGGGGTTTTCAGAGGGGAAACCAGGAAAGAAATGCAAATAAAGAAAATATCTAATTAAAAAAAAAAAAGAAATAGTCCATATGCTTCACTAAAGATGGGGTGCTGTTAAAGGATTGTGGGCCAATCTGAATTTGGAAGGATAACTTGGGCAACCGGATAGTGATATATTTAAGAGAGTACTAATTAGAAGCAATTACCACTGTACATTATCACCACTGTGTATCTATCACCTTTCCTACTGAAATTCAAGTCTTCAGTTTGAAAGCTACTTTATTGGATACTTCATTTGTGAGTATAAGGGAGCCTACCACTATAAGATACTCCCATGCAGTGGTGGCTGTTACTACATGCCATTATAAGGAGTTGAGTGGAGTGCTTAAGGTCATACAGCTTGAGGCCATTCTTGACACAGGCAGTCTGACCCTAGAAGACATATCCTTATCCAATGTGCATGGCTTGAGAGTGTAAATGTCCCCCAAACCTTGGAAAGGACAGGGATAATCCAAGGAAGGCCAAAAGAAAGGAAATGTTGGTAAATGCAACCCTCAAACCATGCCAGCCAAACACATTGTGAAACAAGAAGTAAAATGGAAACTTTCAGAGGAGCCCAAGGTTCCTAACTTGATGGATTAGATGAACTGGTTTTCATTTGTCAAGATGAAAAACATTTATTACAGAGAAGAGAGAAATTTTGCTCATGTAATACGTTGTGGGCATCTGCCATTATGATGTTGCATTGGTACCCAGCATCTGAACACCATTCCAACACTTAAGAAAGCCTAGATAGTGGACACCCACACTAAAGCCTGCTAAACATCAATAAGTGACGTGTCTGAACTTTAGTTTCTTGGCCATTACATGCTACCTGGTCTCTATTGACTGGACATGTTCATCAAGGAACTGACTCTATAAGCGGTGATATGAAATGGTATGGCCAATTAGAATTAATCACTATTCAGAGGTGGGGTATTTAGCAGTATCCTAAAGTCAAAATAGGCATTAATTACCAAGCATTCTATGGTATCAACAAGAGGACCACTGTTGAGTTATGGTGGCTTCAGTGTTCTCATAGCATTGTGGTATTCCTTGATAAATCCTTGGTCAATTCCAGAAGACCTACAGTGTATGTTCAGCAAGTACATTTTTGTTACATCAACTTAAGTCAAACCTTGTTCATGGGAAGCCAAGAACCCAGTTAGATACAGATGTGTGGGGCATAATTTCTAAACTGTTAAAACACTGAGCTCACATGTCTCCAAGATGTATTAGGAAAGATGCTCAGTTGACGGTCTTAGTGGGAAAGGCAACATATCTGGATGGCTATACAAATCAGTGCCTTCATGCCAAAGTGTGAGCTGAATTGCACCATGGTAGAAACACAAAGGAACATACTACTGCAGATCCCAGGAAACATCACTATGTAAGAATTACAGAGAGGAGCAAAGTACACAAGTAGAAGGATCTGAGATGAAGTGGTCAGTTCATTGGAAAGGTATGAGAGCAGTTTGATGAAAGACTGGGGAAGAATATCACAATGGTAAGTCATAACAAAGAACTGATTTCACAAAGACACTAGAGAAGACACCCTAGGGCTTTGAAGAAAGCATGTCCTTAGCATTGTAGCTTGTCTTAAAAGCTTATTCTGAGATCCTTGCACTGAACAGGTAGCCTTGATTTACAATTGCCGTTATCTCAATATTAAGGAATTAACATCCACCATCTTTTCCCCTCCCCTCCTGAAGGAATCCATGATGGCTTGGGGTCACCACAACCAAATGATTTTGGAAAGGTAACATTATAGGAAAAACCTCACCTGACTTGTTGTCATCTTGTAATGATGACTGGAGTGGAGTGGGGTGAGATGGGGTGGGGTGGAGTGGGATGGGGTGGAGTGGAATGGGGTAGGGTGGGGTGGA
>NW_022196906.1:23155350-23173829 GCF_008632895.1 Mastomys coucha
GGGGCGGGAAGGGTCGGGGAGGAGCAGAGCTGGGCGGGGCGAGGAGGAGCAGGCGGAGTGGGGCGGAGCGGAGCGGAGGGGAGTGGAGGTGGTGAGCCAAGCTGCTGACTTTGGTAACCATAAGTGTATTGACCTTTTTGCTGCTGTCTTACTGGTTCGTCTTCTTTGACACTGAGGAGCTAACCCATAACCTCGTGCATGTTATCCCTTTCAAAAGGCCCAACAGTGTCTAAGGACACAAATGTTAGAAATGTCTGACACTGAGAGGATTTGTGAGGTGAGTGTTTTTGGGGGGTGGGGGTGGGGGTTTTGTATTTACTTCAAACTTGTAAATTCGCTGGCTTGAAACCATAGGGAGACTAGAGGGACCTGCTTGTGAGAAGCTGCTCAGATGTATGGCATCTCTATCATCCATTCTTTCCCTTTAAGAACTGAGATGTCACTCCCCACCCCATTTTCCTTGTTTCTTTGAAGTTGCCCGCTTTATTTCCTGGCTAATCTCTGCCTTTAATAATAATCCATCACTGTTTAGTAGCTCCTTTAAAAGTCATGTTTGACTTAACATGACTGTCAGTTTCTCTCTGCCTTCTGAATGCCCTCACTAATCATCTTCTACATCTCTCCATGGGATTATTTCATTGCTTTTAAGGATGTTCTTCTCTTTTATCTTTTTCACAAATTATGTAATAATTTATTAGACTGGGAACGTGTGATAGAAAGTGAATGTGGAGCCCCACATTCAGTAAATCACCTTTCTTTCTGAAGACAGCCAATCCCGTCTGTGTGTTCCAAAACCACTTACACTGGGATCTGTGGGACTCTGAATCATTCTATGAAGGTGCTATACTTTGTGAGGTATTTATGAACACATCACACAACAGTATTACTACTAGTATAGTTCTACATTGAGAGGATATAGAGGCGCTAGAGATTAAAATGTTTCCAATAGCAAGATATTAAAACAGGTAGGGGTTTGGCGGTGCCTGCACCCCAATTCATTTTAATGGGCTACCTGTCAATCAAAAAAATTTGCTATTTACCAGTTTCCACTCTTCCTTCACATCCTTGCCACCCAATTCCATCCACTCCTTCCTGTACTTCCTGACAGAGGGCCACAGAGTGGTTAATGGTTTTTCATATGGCATTTGGTTCCATAAGAAGTGTGTTCAGCTCTGTGTCTTCTCTATCATCCTGATGAGGATCTATAGTTAGGCGTGCCTCCCTGCTCCCACATTACAATAGTAGAGAATGCCAGTTCTGTCTCCTTGCCACATCACCTTCCAAAATGACTTTGAGTGATCTTTTCAGAAATGCAAATCTCATCTGCTTATAAAACTTTAAGTATTCATTTTCATCTGTTTTACAAGTGTGAAAAAAAACCTTTTGTGGGGTGTATAAAAGAACACCATTCAGGATTGGCCCATTTGCATCTTGCCAATCTTGTCTTTTATTTTAATGTATTTGAACAAACCCTCTTAGTTTCACATCTCTGTCTCCATCGACCCTCCCACCACATGCACACCTCTTTCTTCCAACCCACCTCTATCTTTCAGCCTTTATTAACCATATGTTAGATTAAGATCTTAGTGTAGCCTTTTACCCCTGAATTTCCTCTTCCACATACAGTCTGCTTCCTTGGATTGATGAACTATCAGTGTTTTATGTGGCTACATTCTCTCAGCCCTTTATCTAGACTCCAATCTGGAAAACTCCTCCAGCTTCACTCTACCTTGAACCAGTTTGTGTTTGATGTATCTCTTCTCTCTAGTGTCTCACAGCACAGCTCTTTGTATTTATTATGGGGAATGACCTTTGTGAAAACTCTGGCAAGAGCCGTTTCCTTTTGTCTCTAAGTATCTAAACAGCATAGAGTGCCTGATCATACTCAGTCCCCAATAGTGAATAAAGAGTAAATAAAATCAGGAAAAAAATGTGAACTTAGATTACTTCATTAATGTAATTATTTAAATTGCATCATTGAAACACCATATTTTCCTTTGCTTTCAATTCATTGATCCAGTTGCGTTGAATTCTCATATCCTACACCTGCACTTAATATCTTAACTCATCTTAGTTCTGATTAAAAATATTTCTCCCTTAGGTGGTTTGTATCTACATCACAGAAATTTCCATTCTCTTCAGGTTAATTTTTACTTTTCCCATTAGTATTTCTGGTGGACAAACTAATAAGTAGCATTCCCTTCCAACAGTCAAATTTTAAGATAAGCAACTGATCTATAAAGGTATAAAAACAAACAAACATGGACTGGACAGATGGCTCAATGGGTAAAACATTTATTATGTAGGTATAAGGACCTTGGTTCAAATTTCTAAAATCCATGAGACTCTGGTTGTGATAATAAACCTGTAATCCCAGTGTTCCTGTGGTGACATGGGAAGAAGAAACTAGAAAATCACCAGAAGAGCATGGTCCAGCTGGCCTGCCATACATAGGAAGAAGGAATAAGAAACCCCTGCTCAAACAAGGCGGAAAGCAAAGATCATCACCTGAGGTTATTCTCAGACCCACACAGGCATCTTAGCACAAGTGTGTTTATATTCTTACATGAAGAGTACATGCGCATGCGCGCGCGCACACACACACACATATACATACACACATATACCCACACACAGAGGGGAGAGCATATCCTACACACATATACACAAACACACATACAAGTCACCAATTATTCAAGGTTATAGTCAATAAGGTTTAAATGTACACTTAAAAAACTGTCCATTATATTTCATACTTAAATTCCATCATTTTCCTAATACAATTTGAAGGATTTCACAGAGAAAACACAAATTTGAAGAGTAAGCCAAGAAAATAAGGTGCAAGATCAGAGAGAATGTTTCACATGGTAACCATGAATGTCAACCCAGATTTCCATGTTAATCTTGACCTTCCTTTCTGAGCTTCCTGACACAAAAGGGCCACAGAGTTTTCTTTTACAAAGTTTGCTTCAATAAGATAACAAAAGAAACCAGAAGCTTATATACTATTAAAAGTTATCTTTTTCTATTTTAAGCAAACAATAATGGGAAGACCCTCCAAACCTGTGTGACCTCAAGGAAAGGACAAAATCCCAATCGCCTGAGTCTATCTTTAAGGAGACTTAGTTGGTAGAACCATGGGGTTTAGGTACAGAGTAAGGGACTGAGGCAAAGAACAGATATCATCAGGAAAGGAAAATAGAATATATATGGCTGCATGGAGGTGGATAAAATGTATGGATTGAGTGAGGAGAGGGAGCATGGGAGACAAAAATACAGAGATAGACAGCTAAAATTAAGGACTATTTGGTGGTGGGGGTGTAATATGGAAACTTAATACAGTGACAGCTTCCTAAAGTATTTACATATACGAAAATGATCTGAATGGAATTGCCAAATAATAAGAGAGACAGAGTCCTAATGGGACATTTCTTGCCACCAACAATGTTTTCTGTACAAGGACTGAGTTGTATCTCATTGAGGTGTTAGAAAAGTTTTGGTGTAGCTAAAACTATAAGTTGCTGTCCAAATCTTATGGCAAGACTTTATTACTGAAGACAACATGTATGCAGCTCATTGAACATGGAGGCGTTAAGCTTGTGCCTACATGGCACCTTCCCCTCTATGTTATGGTTTCCTTGTTATAGGAAGGAACTCTGTGTGCTATCAAAAGAGAAATAAACACTTAGCCAATGACAATCTTTTTGATCCTCAGTGGTGTCCTGCCTAGGGCAATGGTGGCAGCAAGTTTGCAATAGTAACCATCCAATATCTGATTTGAAAAGGCCCACTCCATGCAATGAAACCCATACCCAACACTGCTTAGTGGACAAAGAACCAGGGCTAGATATCACAGGGACATAGGCTAAAACCAAATAGTACTGTTCTAAAGAACAAAGAAACCAAAAATCTAGCAATAAAATGATACCTTATAACATTCTGCTATATGCATAAACCTGTGCCTTGCTCAGACATTATCAGAGAAGTTTTCTCCTGCAGCAGATGGGAAAAAATACAATGACCCAAAGCCATGGAACACTCAGCCTTTTACAGGATATCCTATCAAATCCCTCTCCTCAGAGCAGGGAACCCCAAAGAAGAAAAGGTAGAAAGGGTGTATGATCTAGAGGAAATGGAAGACACCAAGAAAACAATTTCCACTAAATCACCATGATCCAAGCTTATATAAATGCATAGAAACTGTAACAGTATGCATAGAGCCTAGGTGGTTCTGCATCAGGTCCTCTGTGTAGAAATTATGGTTTCTAGTTTAGTTTTTTACTGGATTCCTGCACTCTGATTCTTGTGCCTTCTCACTTGGTCTCTTTTCCTTCTGTTGGTTTGTTGTGTTCAACTTTGATGTAATAGTTTTTGTTTTATCCTATTTTATTTTATTTTATTTTATTTTATTATCCCTTAGAAGTCTATTTGTTTTCTTATGAAAGATGAAAACAGGGGTGAATTTGGTGGAGCTGGGAGGTGGGGAGGACCTGGGAAGAACAGCGGGAGGGGAAATCACAATGAGGATATAGTATGTAAGAAAACAATCTATTTTTAATAAAAGGAAAAACATAAACAAACATTTGTGCTTGTATCCCACCATCCAGTTTACTTGGAGTTATTCAACAAGGCTTTAGTATAGTTCCACTTCTGTTGTGTGCGTGAGGAGGAATTAAATTGCCATGTAATATGATAATCAATAAGCACAAACTAAGTAAACAGAGAGTGCCTTGGATTAAAAGCACCTCCATTTAAAAGTTTTGTCCAGTTGCCTGAGCACTTGGGGATCAAGTAAAGGATTTTGTAGCCCTAGTAAGTCTATTAGTCCCAGCCATATGGCAAGCAGAGATCCCAACATTACAATCTTCTACCCAATCCTTACTGGGGCTTTGTAGCTTTCAACAGCAAAATTTTCCTTGGCTTTAGGCATTTCATTAGTGAGTTTGGTTCACTGCTCAGGTGCATAGAATTGCTGAACTTAATCATAGTTGCGTTGAAAGTGTTTTGAAGGATGGCATTCCTAAGAAGTTGCTTGTTAGGAAAAAAAATCCCAATACTTTGTGAAATGTTCTATATTTTATCTGATTTGTTGTGAAATAATCACTTTATTTTTAGCAACAATAATGAGGGTGCTGATAATAGTAATACAGTATAAAGCCATCCAATCCTGGACTTTGTTCCATTTTGTGGCAACATAAGTGAAAAACAATGTATTCATATTCTGGTTCCTGTCAGCTGGAATTGTTAAAGCCATTAAATTGGATCATACTGTGGCCACTGGATTGGAGTGCTACTGCTGAGCTGTAGTATTTACTTGCATAAGGCCAAGTGATTCGGAATGAAAGAGCGTTTCTGTCCGTGGTGCTGAAAGCAAATGCTCTCCCAGCGGATTTGGTACTGAACAAGTTCAAAGCAACCTCTTATGTTGAATCATGAATGTATTGTAATGTCTCTAATAAATCAATTACTTTTTGGCAGTAAAATGTCACAGCATTTAAAATTCTGATAATCGCCTCCACTTTTCAGAGCTTTAGACTGGTATAACCCACACAATCTAGCATTCTCCAGGATGCACAGAGAAGGTTAAGTAACAAAGGAACAGTGAAAGATTTTGGCATGTATGCCTCACTAGGATTCCGAAAGGACAAAATTTTTCCCCACTCTTGGAATCCTGAAAACATAGATATAATTCCACATGCCAAACATAACTTTAGAGGACACATAGCCTTCGTGCTCTATTCCAAAATTTATAGAAAACCATCCCTCCAATATTTATTATTTGTTAAACAGCAGTACATTCTTGATATCCTTTCTACTACATGTGTAACCCAGTTTTACACCCTTCAAATAACAGGATGTGACAGTGTCTTCTACCCCTTAAGTTTCAAAAGGGAAACTGCCTTCAACTTAAAAGTGTTTCATCTCCTATAGAGAAGAAAACTCTTTCTGAAACAGATTTTTTCCTGTCTTTTTTCCTTTAAAAATTGCTTCTAAATCTGTAGCTGACCAGAATCCTACAAACACATCTCATTAAATTCCTTCTTGTTATCACCCCTCCTTCTACTAATAGCCCTTCCTGAAGGTCTGTGCCTGAGTACCTCTCCCTCAAGCATGAGGAACTGCACATGTTTCCCAAGGACAAATGAATAATTAAGTCCTTTGCACAACACAAATATTACTTTCTACATATAATCACATATAGGTGGAAGGAAAATTGAAATGTGTGTCGATCAAACAAAATCCTTTCATGGTTTTCTTTATTCAATGAACCTCTCTTAAGTGTGAAACATATGTTGGGGACCAAAATAGATGATGATGATGATGATGATGATGATGATGATGATGATGATGATGATGATGATGATGATGATGATGATGATATGTGGACAGCATTTTGGTTTGTATGCTAAAGGGTAGCAAAAAAAGGGAAAAGGAATGTGTCTGAGGTAGATATGGACAAAGTACTGTGAAAATTTTTGAAATCATAACACAAATCAAGATCTTTAATGATGCAATGGGATCCAGGCTTTCCAGCAAAGGAATAGGAATGGGATTGGGGTGTGTAAGGATAACTTTTTCAAATTCTGTGTTTAATTTCAGTCTTACACAAAGTAGGATGTTGATTGCCATCAAGAGTAGGAAGACACACAGAGTGATAAAATCTCAGTCTCAGACACAGACACTAATAACTCCTATGACCTCAGTCTTGTCCCAGGTATACATGTGGGAAGGAAGAAAAGCTGCTGTTCACCTGATACGTAGACTGCATTCTGGTAGATTCCCACACAAGGATACCTATGGCTTTCAGATGTATATCAGTTTATGCAGCTTACCTAGGGTGAAAAGGACAGGCAGCTCTGTAAACTATGTCAATTTACAGACAAGCACTGGCAACAATGCGATAGCCATGGTAAGGTGGAGAAAATGTTTTGGGCTCAAATGGACTAAGCACACAGCCTACACACACACACACACACACACATACACATTACACATCACACCACTACACACACACATACATACACCACAATACACACACTCACACACGCACATAGACATACACACACCACACCATACACATACTCTCTCTCTCTCTCTTTCTCTTCCTCTCTCTCTCTCACACACATACACACACACACAGTCACTGAGAACTTTATATATACTATTAATTAAAAATATTACATGTATACATTGTGTGTTAAATCATTTCTAGTACCAGTGCTGGGCACCTTTATTAACCACTTTATTTGCAAAGCAGCAACCTCCCACATCCCAATACACAGTGTTGCTGAACTCACTCCAACATGCTGCAGGGGAAAAATGAAGGTCCTTGGTTCCCTGGTTCAGAAGAGCCACATCAGATAAACATGAAGTCTTGTTATCCAGAAATATTCATCCAAGAAGAGGATAGAATTTGATTACAGTGAATTCTGCTCCATACTCCTTTTCCTGCCTGACAACAACCTCCCTCTCCAGAGCAACAATAATCTGAACACAAACAGACAAGAAGCTTTTCAAAAAGTAATGAACTCTGAGGCATCAGAGCCAAGGCGATCATGGTTTAAATGCACGACTCCGGCAGCCCAGAGAGGCCATCAATTATACAGCCCAGCCGTCCAGGAAGAAAAAATAATATTTCAAGGAGTCATTGCCAGACAGAGAAAGAAAATGAAGAAAATGCCATAGAAATCAAACCATTCAGAGCATTTTGTTCCAAGAGGGTGACTGAGCAAAGATGAGCAGCTAAATCCTGCCAAAGGCAGCTGTCTCAGCACGGGGAAGAAAGGAGAGATGGGGCGAACCTTAGTCCAGGAAGTCACTTTTCAGCATCATCGTCTAGTACCCCCAGAGCATGTAAACTGCTACCAGGATAATTCATCAACCCATTTGCAAACATTTTTTTTAGAGCCTAAAACAAATATATGGCCAGAGTATCCATGCTCATTAGTATACAGAACCAGTTCACATCACATCCATGCTTTAATTTTATTCTTACAACAACTCTTTGAAGCATGGGAAGGGACATTACCATTTCTAGCTTGCATATAGAATTGAGGCAAAAAAAGGAATGACTTGTTCAAGGTCATTCATTGACTAAGAGCCCCAGTGATGGTGATGGTACAGAATCCACAATGCCATCAATAGTCCTTTTATTATATTTTTAAAAATAGGAGTTTCAAATAAAGATTTTTGAGGCTCAATAATTAACTGTCATTAAGTCATAAATTTTATCTTTTATCATCCAATTAGGGGCTTTTCTCATTCCTCTTGGGGGGGGAGGTACTCTATTAGTAGAAAGAGGACCAAACAGGCTTTCACGACATTGTTTCAGTCTGACAGGAGGGTGCAACTTTTGCCCAGAGCATTCTGTACTAGGTTTTTGTTGGACCATGAAAGGCAGTCTGTGTTCTGGTTGAGCGAGGCTTACTCTAGAGACCCAGTAGATAATTCTACAAGGGACGGAACAGTGAGCTATGCCCCTAGACATTACACGCCTAACACAAGTCCTTAATTCCATTATCCTGTGGGTAGGGCAATGCCCCAAGCTCCTAGTATTCCAGCTGGATTCCACCCCCATAGTCATCTGACCATAGCCTGGTATGTCCTGCCCCCGAATTACCTGAGAACAGCAAGGTAGCCCAGCCTACTATAAAAGGCTGCTTGGCCCCTCCTCTCTCTCTTAAGCTTTTGCTCTTACTCTCACCTCTTGCTCCCTCTCCTCCCTTCCCTTCCCCCCTTTTTCTATGTGGCCATGGCTGGCCTCCACTTCTCTACTCTTCTCCCTCTCTCTGCCTTTCTACAATAAACACCTTAAAACCATGGATTGCCTCCTTTCATCTAGACTCACAGTGCTGGAACAATGGAATAGGCCTTCCTGTAAAGAGCCACATCTAATCTCCCGCAGAAAAACCTCCCAGCATTCCAACCAGGGATGGCAACCAAACCAAGCAGCCCACCAAGCTGGCCACCTAAGCTAGCCAGACTCTCTCCTCCCTTAGTAAACCACTAGAGCTACCCTTTTCTCTTTGAGAGTATGCCCAAGGGTCTGTTCTCAGCTCTTCTGTGACATACAATAGTCTGGGATGTCCAAGAGTGAGAATCTATTGTCTTTGGCCTTCATACAACCTGCTCTCCCAAGGTACCCAGGGGTCTGTGGTGCCTGAGAGCTAGAGCTGAGACTGTGTCTTCCCTACCTCCTCCTAGAATACCCCAATCAGCGGGCCCAATGCCCCCTCCCCTGGTGGTTCCATGGGGTCCTGTGGCAGTCTTCCAAGCTCTTTTGGTATGTGGGTCTCTCCCACCCCTTTATTTCCCCACTGCCCAGAACCCTACATGTGTTGCTTGTTTTTATTTTTATTTTAACAAATGGAGAGGAGGGAAGACAAGTTTAAAGGACAAATAGAAGAGAAAAGGATAATATATGTAGATTATAATCTAACTCATCCCTTTTTTTCTTCTAGAGGGGCAAGTCAGAGGAAAAAACATCAACACCTCAGCTGAAGGTCTAGTCTGCACAGCCACCTCCTCTGAATGTAAGCATTCCTTACTGGAGAGAAAAGGGGGCTCTTGACACCTTGTAAGTTCTGGAGAGTTGAACCTTCCAGGATTCATCAGTACCCTCCCCAAGGCTAGCAGGAAACAATTGCTGGGAGCACAGAGGAGGAGGCTCTCCAACCTGTAGTGCTGCTTGCAAGGATCAAGCTTTAGACTTACAACTCTGATGGATCTTCACTAATGGTCTTCACTAATGGTCACTTCACAAGTGGTCTTCTTGGTAATGCAAATGTCTTTCAGTTGCTCATGCTCCTAGAAGTACTCCCAATAAATTCACCGGTTTGCTGATGAACTTTGGGTAGAATCATTACTTTGAACTATCATTGGTGCCTTTGTGGTATGAGTTGACATGTTTGTCCTGTCTCCCAGGAAAATCTCACACAGTACAGGTCCCAATGTCTTGCTTTCTTTCCTACTGGAGTTGTGAGTCATGTCCTCTTAGTCCTGCTCCAGCCACTCAGACAGAGGACCTGGTAACACCTGCCCTGCTTATCCATAAAATGGCTGTGATTATGGACATTTACAACATAAGATGCACAGGACCATTACAAATGTAATAATTTAATTTAAATAACTGTCTTTTACATAAGTGAGGGGTGATCTGGTGGAGAGGAGGGAAAACAAAATGTAATATACATCTGGTGAACTTAATGAAGTAATAGAAGTAGTTACTTAGTAGTTACCTAAGCTCCTGATTCTTGGGTGTGTCAGCAGGCATCTTGGAGGTTTGAAATACAAAGGCAACAAGTGGGAGAAGCAGTTAAATGCAAAGCATTCCAAAGCAGTCAAAAGCAGTCCAAAGCCAATTTTTGTACACTCAGATGGGTCACAAACAGATAGCTTAAACTTTCTAGGTTTGATTCCTTAGTCATATATATAATGGGAACGGTAAGGAGATTTAACCAGTGAGCTTCCTTTGGAGTTTAGAAATGCAAGTAGAGGCCATAGCCAGCACCAGGAAAATATACAGAACAACTGTAATGATTTGTATTACTTAATGCTCTGTGCACAGAGAGCTGGCAGCAAACTGTGTTATTTCCTTCTCTTCTGGATGTCTAGCAGCAGACACTAACTGACCTCATGGGATACTGGGAGGCTTAACTACAGAATTATGGTGAAGGTCCTGTGTGATGTGTAGACACTGAGAGTTAGTGGATGGTATGTGGGCTGCCTGGCTTTTTATACTAGTCCTTCAGTATTACAATTGATCTTGCCTGGTTTCCTCTTACATTGATCTGTTCAGAATGCTCCTGACACAAATGCAATTTTCTGCGGCCAGCAATCAAATTCACCAATCGTACATGGCAAAAGCGATCGAAACAAAGGGCAGAAGTTGTGCTATTTCCAGCACAAATGATCAGTTCCTGAGTTTCTGACAGCATCAAATGGAAAAATCAAAATATCTTGAGACAGAAATAGCCAGAAGACCCCGGGTCCTCAACCCATTTGCAATATTCCTATGCGACCTGGAGTCATCCACTCTGCACAAACGAGAAATTACCTACCTTGTGAAGCTGTATGCTGGGGGAATTGGGATTTGGCATGGAACATGTCTGGCCTTTATAATAATTGTTTCTGCTTTTAATTATTGACATTTCAGTAGATTTTAATAGTCTCCTTGCATAGGCCAAAAGCATTTCAAGTTAGAGTTCTCCTTAGCCACTGAACATACTTTCTCTAAGTCCTGTGCCCTGAAAAGAATTGCATGTGTTGAAACCATTCCTGAATATGCATTAGCCAAATGATCTCATTGGTTTTAAGCAGATGCAGAATGAGTGAAAACAATGAAAAGTAGGGGAAGGTAGAAGAGGTATCAATAGACCATCTTTATTTTCACACTCTCAATGTGAGAAAATATCTGCTTATTAACTATGTGAATTACTAGTACTTCACAGCTTTTTGAAGTGTTAGAAGTCCAAACACTATCAAGAGCACCATATATTGTTTGCTATTTATCCTCACCCCAGCACTAACTGATTGAACCAAGAGCAGTCGCCCAGCTCAACTAAAGCAGTATGACTTCTTTTCATAATTTGTAATTGAAGTATCAAAATCAAGATGTAGCTTTGGCAATGACCTAACATACTGTGTGAATGCATGAAGACAAGTCAAGGCCACATGAGACAGAGTGTTGGTGGGACACAGATAAATGAAAATAAGAGAATCATAAGGTGACTTTCTGTACTTTTCTTATGCAGAAGAAACACAAGAATGATATCTTTCAGGCCAAGAGATACGGAGGAATGGTGCAGTCAATCCCATCATACAGGTATTAGCTCTTTATGGATTTGCTGCCACAATGTCTACTCTGCTGTTCCAGCAAAGGGTTTGAAACCAGTTGAGTGGGTTCTTGAAAATCAAATGAATATTTATCCATGACAAAGATTGGGTAGTAAGAAAAGGTGAAGAAATCATGGGGTATCAGGGAATAGAAGTACTGGGTGTTAATGAGGGTAGTTCAGAAGATTGGATGTTTTTTTCTTCAGAATTCATGAGTAGAAGCCCTAGTTCCCAAGGAGTGAAGAGATGGGTCTTTGGGGAGCTGATTAGGTTCTCAGAGCAAAGCCCCTATCTTTATGACTAATACTCTTAATAGGAAAACATGGGGGCAACTCCTCATCCTGTTTACAGTGTAAGGTTATAACTCGAGAGACACCATCTATAAAAGCCTGGGCCATGAAGTCCTGAGGTCTAATCCCTGGAATCCCTGGCTATTATGAGAGTTAATCTGACCTTCTTATACAGACCACGACATACCCATGGCTGTACATGCATGTGCACACACACACACACACACACACACACACACACACTAAGCAACATTGAGTGAGCTGGCCCCTTGATCTTTGATTTCCCACCTTCAGAATTGTAAATAATGCAATTTCTGTTGCTTATGAGCCTGTGAGTTTATTTAGTCAGCTATACACAGGAAATAGGAGATTGAGCGTTAGGGCAAGCAGAGGTGAAAAGATAGAACTCATCATGAACATGCTCGCTTGAACTCTGTGGAACTTTGGAAGAAAGTCAGGTAACACCTGAAGAACAAAGGGAAGAGACTATATTATATCACAAAAAGAAAGATGATGAATTAGAAATCCTTCCAACAACAAATATTTATTAAGAAAAATAACATCTGGTGAACTAAAAAAGTTAAATATTTTGTGTAAAGAGATATTTACAATACAATGAGGCAAGTTCAAGGCAGACATGAGTGACACTTGACCCATTTTGCCAGAAGAAAGACTTAAAATACATAATAGACATCCTCACATACTGTGATCTCCAGCATGAGTCAGAGTCATTTCAGTCATTCTTCTGTTCCCAACACTCACAATGGTGCTTGATACACAAATGGTGTTTAGCAAATACTCATAAAAATAAAATTTAAAAAAAAAATGCTAACTGCTTTCAAATGTTAGGTGTCTCAGCTCATTTCAATCCCTTTTACAATCAACCCAGGGGGCCTTATTCTCCAACTATACAAAAGAAAGTTGGAGTTTTGAGAGGTGAAACTCAGAAGGTAAAGCATTCAACTGCTAATACCTCATCATGCTGACCTATCACTTGTAGGCATTTACATAGATAGACTTAGATATAATTCAGTTTTCAGTTTCTGCTATGGGGTTCTAGAGGCACTAAGAGGCAGACACTGTGACGAAACATGTCTGTCTGTGTGTGCACATACCATAGAGGTCTTCTGAAGGAAGCAGAGCTGCTCATTGTCCACCCCTGGCACTGTGAATGGAAAGCTGAATCTGCTCACCTGCTTACTGTTGTAGACATGACTGAAGTTTTAGAAATACAACTGTGATGATTTGTAACCAGAAATTCACATAACTAGAAAAGACTTCCTCTTCTTTCTTGAGGGGGGTCATATGGATATTGGTGACATGTGACGTTAGTGACAATAAAGTAAAAAGCATTGTTCACCCTGACTACATCCCTTCTTCCAAATATTTCCTGAGAAGCATTGTTCAGTTAGCTTGGCTGTGAGGGTTCATTCATCCTTCAGCCCTTGGCCTCTGTTACTTGGCTTTAGAAAGAGACTATGACTAGCCTGAGTTGGCTGTTCATCCTCTCTATCTCAGATCAGAGAAAACCAAATACATTCTTTGCCCTTTTCCTCGCCAATGGTTTTTCTATATCATCATATTTCTGAAGATGCCTCTAAATACTTAGAGAGTTTGTGGGCAAGCTGTATCCCAGTAGGGCATCTGCCATACTCAAAGGCTACCAACATACCCTAGCCTGCTGTAGCAGCTCCACAAATATTCAGCTCCACACCTTTTCCTGTTTCTCAGCCAGTGTGGAAAGCATAGTCCTCTCTGCTTCCTGTCTTTAGAACAGTTACCTCTCCCTAGCCTCAGACTGATGGTCTGGGGAACAACTAAGGAGTGGGGATATAAACCCAGAGGTCACTGGTTAATCTGGTTATCTGGATGCCTGGCACTCTCAGAAGCAGTTATATTACATGACGGAGAGTTCCATTTTATACCTAATAGCCAGAGGTGACCACTCAACCATTGTTGCTTCAGGGAAAGATAGAGAGAAAAACAAAAACAAATATAAATACAAAACAAACAAAAACATGTTGGTAGATATTACAAATACAAACAAAACTTACAGGCAGTACATTTCTGTAACCTTGACACTATGGAGTCTAAGGCAAGGGGAGTAAGAGTTCTAAGCCAGCCTTGGCCATATAGGAGAACCTTGCTATAAATAATTAATTGATTAATATTAAAACTATTTTTAGAGTGCAATCTTCAATCCTAGAAATAATCAGGACCAAAAATAAAAAGGAGATGTGCATGGACACATCTCCTGAGACCCAGGATCCCCAATCCTAAAATGAATCTAGTACTTCATTTGCTTTCTCTGGTTGAAAGTGTGAATCACACAGACCTCCCTTGCACTTCCCATGCACAGCATGTGAATTCTAGTGACAGGTTTCTGTGCCGTAGACAGGCTGGGAGTGAGCTTGGCTTCACACAATCACAGTTGCTTCTGCAACAAGGTACTTCTCCACTCAGGGCTCCGCCCTTTCCTGCATGGAGGCCCTGGGTTGACTTAAAGATTCCACAGGGGAACTGGCCTGAAAATCAGTTCCAAAACAGAGAGAGAGAGAGAGAGAGAAAGAGAGAGAGAGAGAGAGAGAGAGAGAGAGAGAGAGAGAACACCAGATTAAAGTATCAGCACAGAATTTATGCTCCAGACTTAAGGTTTAATAATGCAACAGAAAATCAATATTTAATAAAGCAAATGATGGAGAAAAAACACTGGCTGGGAGATGAGGCTGCTACACTGTTTTCAAACGTCTCAGTCCCAGAGGAGGGAGAGTTGGCAGGATGGATGGGAGACTGGGCTGACAAGAGAATCTGGCATGCAGACAATCGTAGGTCTCATTGATTCCTATTCTGTTATCTCATGGGCTTGCTGGCCACTTTTATTAAAGGGCTGACACGGAATTACAATGAAAGTGATGTGCGATGTTCAATAGACTAGGGGCCAGTGGACCAGGCCAGCCTTCAATTAGCAGCTCTGGATTGTCGTGATCTGTGCAGGAGAGCCATCAAAGTTCACACTTTCTTTGGAGAAATGAAAGGCAGAGGATGGGCCTAAAATTGGAGCTTTATAGATATATTCCAGAAAGATGACCCCTGATGAGTCCTGCCAAGCTACTTGGTGATGCAAAGAGGTGATGCAGTAGAATACATCTCTTCTGTATACACAGTATCTCCAGCAGTGGTTTGCACTAGTAGGGATGCAAACAGCCACTTGCTAATGGAGTGGAGTGGAGTGGAGTTAGGAATTCAAAGTGACTTTGGTTGTCTCCTTCCTATGTGTGGTTCAGAGCACTTCTGAACTTCAGGAAAAGTGAATATCATTAAAGTGCTCTACTCACCTTATCCTTTGTAGTTACTTGAACATTTCTGTTTAGTCATTTCTTTCCCCTACTAGAAGTTATTCTTTCCCATGTGAGCAAACCAGGATTCATCCTGTTTACTTCTCTCTGATCTGTAATTTCAGAGTCCTGATTTCCTAAAAGGAAGTATAGTTGTCAGACAGCCAACCACCACTGCCTGGCCAGGAGAGATAGCTCTAACTGTCTTCCACAGTTTCTTGGATTGCTGAGTGTTGGAAATCTATATGGTGAGTGTACACTGCATAGTATTCTCCTTTGAATTAAGGTATCTTCTCTCCATCTAATGTTCTCACTGCAGAAAAATACTGAAGTGAACAACTTGCTTATAATGTAAGAAGCCTCTGATAAGGTGTGTGACAGCCCATCTTTCTGCCTGGATGGGAATGAACTCAATTGAATTGTGCAGATTGGCTTCTTCCATTTGTTTTCTAAGAAACAGAATAGTGAGACCAGAGTGTACTGGTGCTCTTTAATGAAAGAAACTCTTCAGAAATCCTTAATACAATTAAAAATTGTGAAGAGAGTAAATTTTTGAGATTTGGGAAAGTCAAGAAGAAGGGAAGAGAAGAAATGAAGGAAAACTTCAAGAGGAAGAGAGGAAAATTTTAAGTGTTGCTCATTGCTATTAATGAAGTCACATAACCTGTGTAGAACAAGTACTTAATTAATTTTTAATGAATGGATGAATAGAACAGAGTAGAATCAAATAGGGCAGGGAAGGGTAGGATGGAAGGGAACATGTAGAAAGTTAGGAGGATGGCTCAGAGGGAATATTCCACAGGGAAGGGTAAGATATGGAAGGTTGCATGTATCTGCATGAGCTGGGCATGCCCAGCAAATAATGCAGCTGAAATATCAATTTACCTAGTAATTATCGATCTTATTATAGAAGCTCTGCTATGAGGAGACAGTGGTCCCCTTACGTCTCTTGTTTGTAAGGGTCGTAACTGTGGTAACAGGAACAATCCTCAAAGTAGACTTAATGTCAGAGGCAAAGTCAGCTCATGGTGGTTCCCATCTTTTTCTTTTCTTGGAGTCTCACATAATTTCAAGACTCTGACCAAAGTTATTCAAATGATCCCTGTGGATTAGAATTCTGAGGTCTACAGGGCCAAATGAATTGATCAGCTCATAGCCAGAATAATAAATATTTCTCTCTGGAATTAGTACATAGAGAAGTCCTACTTAGGAATGGCGTAGACAAAGAGGGAGAGTCACTGAAGAACTGATGTTATAGCTCCAACAAATGGGAGTCAAAATGTCAAGGACTCAAAACAGTTAAAGAAAGTAGGCTCTGTTATCCAAAACACATGGTGTGGACCTTTTGCTAAAGGCACCTCATAACAGCAGTCAGGAGAATTGTGAAGAGTGTCTGCACTGCAGACAGAAGGAGAGAGCAGCATGGGCTAACAGGCGCTTGGTATAGGGGGCTCTAGGTGAACATTCTCAGTGTTGAGAGTAATTGATATATTCACTAAATAGCTCAGAGGCTGCTATCAGAGCAGCTGTAATAATAATTTTATTTATAAAATTCTCACTACTTCTGAGGTGCTCAGGGCACTGTACAATAGCACTAAATAAATTAAATTAAAGCATGAAATATTATGAAAATGCAATGAAATCAACATCGCTGAGAAGACAGGGAAACCCAAAAGGAAATGACAAGAAAAATAACTCCTCTCCACAAGAAGCATGCAGTGGGAGGGGAGAGTGTTTGGGGAAAGCAGAAAGGACAGACTCACTGTTGGGTCTTTTCCCAACAGCTAAGGGTTCTAGTCGCCTCTTCCACTCAGATGAATTAGAGGAAGACCTTAACCCCACTATATATCAGCTTCGTCATCTACAAAATATACATATCACATTATTAATTAAGGCTGAAGGTCCCGAGACCTGAATGAGATTCTGAGTTAAGCATAGTTCCTGCCACATAGTAAAGACCTAACAGTGTCAGCTTTCATTATTGCTGTGAGCATTGGGCAAAAGATGAGTGGAAGAGGACAAAGACAGTGTGGAGGGGAGCAGCAAGCATGGGACTGGAGGATTGGTGCATGATGGAGGCAGCAATAGGGAAGTCAGGAATAGAAACTACATGTCTCCATTGGAAAGAGAGAGGTCCAAGGAACTAAATACATACAACGGTACACTAATACAACCTAAAACAATGAAGTAACATCATTTGAAAAACAGTGGATGCCATAGGGGCATCCTAGAAAGTAAAGTTGCAGATGCAGACAAGTGCTGCCATGACTGGCTTTTCTGTGTGGAGTGGGAATCTAATGTCAGCTCCTAGTGCTTGCACCACAACCACTTTACCCATTGAAACATTTCAACATCACGTTTTCCCTTATTTGTGGATTCTAAATTTTATATAGCTTTATAAGAGCATATATATGGTGGGAAAGCAGCCCAGTGGTTGGAGAAGAGAGTATAAAAGGGTGATTTTGCCCCAAATGCATGATACAGTTGAAATTAATAGCCTTTATGAAACCCTCACTGTATATAATGGCAATCAAATACATAAAAGAAGATAAGCATCTACAAGTAAAATTTAAAGGACAACCTTTGGTTCTCTTTGCACATATAGTGTACAAAGTTTTAACACTCTTCAAGAGTGCTAACAGATAAGAGAAAGAAAGACCTGGATGGTGAAGAAAGTCTGTTATCACTGTTTGTTTGCCTTGAATACACTGTGGGATTTTTAAGAGGCAATTCTTTCATGTTCCTACATAGCTTTCTAGTATTGGGTAGTGGGATGTTGCTTTTGTATGTGAAGCCATAACAGCTAAAGCAGAGAGACATTGGCTAGGCCACTGGATATCATAGATCCAGAGTGCAAAGAAGACATTGATCAAGTCTGGATGCCATTGGGTGAGGGAGGTGAATCTGAGTATGAAATCACACATCAGAAAGCATCAAGGGGGAGGGGAGGAAAGTGTAGGTATAGAGTAGCTAACAGTAAGGCAAATAAGGGATACTGTTGGTGTGTGTGTGTGTGTGT
>NW_022196906.1:23173890-23249897 GCF_008632895.1 Mastomys coucha
GTTTGTGTGTGTGTGTGTGTGTGTGTGTGTGTGTGTGTAGTGTATTTATGTGCATGCAGTTGCCCTCACGGATGATTGTAAAAGCAAGTGACTAATAGTGGCTGTCTTTCTTGATCATCAGAAGGTTATTGTATGAGACTGAGTCTCTTGCTGAACCCAGAGCAGCCTATTTCCACAAGGTTGGTTGTCCCCAAAAGCAACCTGTTTCTAACCCCCATGCACCCACCCACCATTCCCAGCCTGCCTGGTTCCAGGGTTACAGACAGAAGAAAGTGCTTCCATGACTGGCTATTATGTGTGTAGTAGGCATTTAAGGTCGGCTCCTAGTGTTTGTACTACAAACAATTTACCCATCGAGGCACTTCATTAGCACTAACTTCCTTTTTAACTTGATTGAAGTAAAAGTATATTGGTGTTTGTTTGTTTGTTGCTTTTTAAAAAATATTTCCCAATAAAAATCTACCCATAGAACAAAGACCTTATTAGTTATCAGGTAAATGCAAAGCCCCTGTTGCCAGCACTATAGGTGTATTGCCACACTATAAGTGTGGTAAAACTGTGTTTCAGGATATTTTATCACACTGTGAACATCATGATTGTGTTGTATACTGGAAAATCCTGTTTCTAGTTGTTTATAAACTAGCTTAGCCCCACAAGACCTATAAGAGCTTTTCTGTTTATTTTAAACAGGATTAAATAAATTAAATCAAAGGTCAAGATGGGGAACAAGCATCCAGTTGACAGGGAGTGAACATAGAGAAAAAACATAAGACTAAGAGGAAGTCAGGTGGATGGATAGAGGGATGTACAGGGAATAGAAAGACCATAGAGAGGAAGAGGAAGTCAGAAGGATGGATAGAGGGATGTATACGGAATAGAAGTCAGTGACATTGAATTTGAAGGGGTTTTGTTTTTGGTTTTGTTCTTGTTGTTGTTTATTTGTTTGTTTAATAGCACAAGAAACTTTCTTTTCCCTTTGGAACATCAGCTGAGGAGGAAAGTTACCTGGGTACTTTCTCTGCCTCTCTAAGCTAGCAAGTTTTCCCCCAGCATCTGGCTCCCAAGACTTTATTGACAAAATTAAACATTTGAGATTATGTTAAAAATAACAAAACCTAGAAGGAATCTGGGCAACAGAACACAGAACACCCAGCTTCTGAAACAATAAGAGTGTGGTGGTGCAATGTGGCCAAACTAGGCGTTAATGTTGGTTCTGGTTCAGTCAAACCAATGGCTGGACACATTGCCATGTATAAATGTTCACTGAGTTCCCAAGATTAGGTCAGGTTGCTCAGGGAAGATTTTAGTAAGCACATGCCATTTTCAGTGAGTTTATAGGATGTTTAAAAAAGAAACCACAGTCTTTGCTTATGCTGTGGTTTTTAAAATGCAAATTCACATTACCAACGGTCACCACCTGAGCTCATGGGGTTGTCTGGTGAGACTGGTCTTTCACGGATGGTCATTTCCTTATACTAAGAGACAGGGGACATGCCACAAACTGGGCTGGATTATAGCACCTTTCTGTGGAGTCAGCTTATACCATCACCCTGAATGGCTCCACACAGCAAGAGTTATCTTTATCTTGGTTTTATAGATGGTAGAAATCAAAGCACAGAACCTGGTAGAGGTATTATTGTGAAACAACTGGCTTTCCTGCCATGCACGCTGTCTTCTGTTCTCTCACATACACAGAGAGGGATATGTCTTTAAATGAGGGGTGAGAGAAAGGGCCCTGGAGAAGAAGCAAGGAGACTGGAATTTAGTTCTCACACTCCTCTTAATCAGAAATGTGACCTGGAGTTAAAAAACAAGCTAGCCTCCTGTTTTTCTCCATATGTTGTGACATAACAGTGGTTTTTAATGAATGAACAAAGAAACATCCAATTGGTTTTTTTTTGTTTTTTTTTTTGTTTGTTTGTTTATTTTAATGATGCTCTGACCTTATCTCCAATATTAAATTAAAACCCCTGGCACAGGATCCTTTTTGTGGCTTCTAGCTTTGATCTGATTTGAACCTGTTTCCACCCCTGCAAAGTCCACACCTAATTGTGATCCAGTTCTCTGGGTCACATTTACTCTATCCTTTGCTCTTTGTGATGAGAAGTTAATGCCTTGATTAAGTTGTGCTGCACAGAGTGAGGTAGCGTAGATTCTGACTTATCTCTGCCTATTACTCCCATGTAGGAAAGCTGAGAACCCTGACTCCCTAGCTTCGAACCCAAGCGCAAGGAGACAGTCTGTTGCATGGGAATGCTCTGAGCATCAAAGGTGATCTTATGCAGATTCATAAAGGTCCTGCCTGCTTACAATAAGGTTTGGATAAACTAGCACTCTTAATATTGTTATCATTGGGTGGAAGTCTGCCTAATGGTACAGTTGCTTAATAGTTTAATGAGATGAGATGCCATGCTTACACTCCCCTGTGGCTAGACCACCTAAGGAACCTGAATCCCTTTGACACAGGGGACACCAGCCTGGTGCAGAAGAAGCTTTGTGCATAGTAGAGGCAGCAAACTCATGTATTAGGCCTATATATCTGCACTGTGGCTGCTGCACACTGCTGCTCAGAAAATCCGTGCTTGACGTATTTGCCCATGACTAGGATGGAAGACAGTGTAGAGGTTAAGCCAGGATCCTCAACCTGTGGGTTGCACCCCTTGGTGGAGTTGTGCACACTTTCACAAGAGTTGCATTTCAGATAGCCTGAATATCAGATATTTACATTATAATTCATAAAAGTAGTAAAATTACAGTTATGAAGTAGCAACAAAATAATTCTATGGTTGGGGGTCACTACAACATAAGGGATAGTATTAAAGGGTTGCAGCATTAGGAAGGTTGAGAACCACTGAGTTAAGCAAAATAATAACTTAGTCCTTCTTCCCCAGTCCAAAGTGATCCTCGTCTATTGCCTACACATTCACACCTGGTACATCTCACATGTCTGTTACACCCACAGTCTGCTGCAAATTACTTCCAATTGATATATAAATGGAAACCGCCTGAGACAAACATACACACTCCCCATGAGCACGCATACCCTTAGTCCCCCACATGAACACATTATGACAGAGCAATATAGACAGATCATGCATTTGAGTCTCAACAAAGAAACCTTAAACACGTGGCCTCCCCCACTCACAGTGCAAGGAGGGAATTTCATCTGGGGTTGGATGGGGCTCCCCAGGGGAAATGATATATTGTGAGTGAGATTGCAGCTCAATTTCAAGATGTGCTTATTAAGTGAAATGAGAAAATAGATAAAGCATCTGATCATCCGGTCCTCCTCTCAATGGCAGCATGAGCTTGGAGTGTTGGTGGAAAAGCCTAGAAACTGTTGAGGGGAGCAAAAGCCACCTGGAGCTGTGTTGATGATGTCAACATACTGCAGCTCCACTCAGCTCCTGGAGGGGAAACCTGAAGTCCAGTAAAAAGCTAGGGATTCAAGGGAGGAAGTGAAAGGGAGAGAAGGAGGGAAATAAAAGGAAAAAAGGAGAAGGAAATTCTGAGTAATTTGAGAATTGAGGGAAAGAGGGAGGGTGCCATGGGTGGAAAGTAAAACTGAAGATTGTCAAAGAGGGCTGGGATATGCAAGGGGATTGAGGTTCAGGAAAGAGTTTATCCGAAAGACTAAAATAGAATACAAAGAAAAAGCAAAGGGAGAGATGAAAAAGCAAACATGCAAATTCTTAGACCAAATCCAAGCAGCCCATGGCCTAAAGAAAGTCTGTTTTCCCTTGACCCCAGCTGTGGGCTTCTGGGTAGGGTGTTCGGTCAGCTGCAAGCCTTCCTGGGAATAAAGATACTGAACTCAAGACATTGCTCACCAGCCTGGAAAGGGCAGGGCTAGGATGCTCTAACATGGCATCCTTCTCTTTGTCCTGCTACTAGATCCTCTCTACAAAACAGAAACCATGTAAGAAGTCCTGACCAAGGTCTTCTCTCAGCTACTTTCAGTGCCTTTTGGCCTGAATACAACTTCAAAGTCCACAGTTTGGTTTCCAATATCTATTATCCTCTGTTTGTGCTTATCACTAGGCTCTTATGTGGCACTGTGTGTCCCTTCTAAGCACTGATGTAGGCTGCTAGTGGGCCATCTCCCCATTTGTCACCCCATCCATGTCCATGCATTGATATTGTCTGAGGCTGTTTTTACTATGTTACTGTCTAACTACATTAAGTCCTGAGCTCTGCTTGTCTCATGTTTGGAAGGGGTCTGGAGACAAGATACTCTCAGAAGAGTCCTCTCAGGGCACCTCCAGAGGCCTGATCATTTGCCTCAGCTCTTCCATGCTACAATGATCTGTGTACTTGGTCACCCTGTTGTTATTTCTTGGAGGTAGGCAAGGTGTTTATGTTCTAATCCACTCTAGTGTGCTGCCAGACTGCTCAAAGAAGCTCAGCCAATCTTGGCTGAATGACTGAAGGGTGGAAGGTATTTGTATTATGTTATCTTCAACCAAGGCCAGGTTTAAAAACTGAGGCAAGAGTTTCTCTGTGTGTAGTTTTAGAAAGTGCTGACTCTGCCTTAGTTTACTTGCTGTGGCTAATTTTCAGTCCTACTGTCCCGAATGCAATGAATGTTCTCCTCAACATGTCCATATACAATAGCTGTCACCTACAGGGCTAAGTTTAAGCTACGTAATGGAAGAATCACCTGTGCAGAGTATGTCTCAACTGGCACCAAACAGGCTGAAGGCTGTTCTACACACAGAGTGACCAGAAGTAACCCCCATGTGTCTTGGTAGGTATTCATCAAGGAAAAAGCAAAGGAATGCTTTGAGAGCAATTTGAAAGCAAAGCAGGCCAATATGGAGTGATCCTGAGGTGACCCACTTAGGGTGAAGGCATCTCTTCACAGCTCTGCTTCCTGGGGTTTCATTTGAATGACAGCATAGCAGCTTAAGGGGAAGGAAAACACACTGTAATTAGAACCCTGGAACATGCCACTCACCTGATTTGACACAGATCCTACTAATGAGTATGATCATCATTTCAGATTTCATGTAAGAAACATTCCAAATTTGACCTGCAGCTGCCTCTGGCCCTTACTTTGTCTCTTATGGCCAATTTTTAAACCTCCTGTTTCACAATAGCCAGAAAATTGCCCTTCAAGGGGATTTGAGGTCCAGCAGGTCTGTTGAGAACCTGTATCCTCCCCAAGGCTCACTAGGAAGTTCCTCTGCTGATTCCCAGCAGCTAGCAGAGTCAGAGGCCCTTTGGGAGGGGCTTGGCATTCTCTGGTTTCTCCTTTCCTCTTCTAAGCATCTTACAATTGGTCCTCCCTGAGCCATATCCTATCTTCCCTGTCTCATCATGGGCTTGATCCTCTGTTCACACACAGCCTATCTCCTCTTGCTAACATAAGTTCATTTATCTAATCCAAAGACCATTTTCTGAGAATTTCAATGTGAAACAAACTCTAGCCCAGGATTTTTCTTCATTTGTAAATAAACTTGAAGCTTCCACAAAGTTGAAGACAAAGAATTCCACTTACTTTCTGCCTTAAAGCACACAGGGAGGGCTTGTGCCTTTGGAGAAAATTTATTCTGGGAATCTGAACGCATGGGGCTGTGAACCAACCTGGTTCTTCCTATGTGCACAGCTTCTCCCTATTTGTACATCTTCTGGCCACAAAAGAGCTATGTGTTGAGTCCCTATGTGGAACAAAGATGGTTCCATATCAGGGACCCAGAATAACAGAGCATTGACTGACTGTGTCCTGTCTTCTCATTCTCTTTCTCTGCCCAAAACTTCCTTTGTAGCCCATCTTGGGTCTAGATGCCAAAGGTCTTGCCAAAACAATTGATACAACTTCCTTCTTGTGGTCCCTCTTCCCAGTGTTCGGTGAAATTCCCCTTCTAAGGCGGCAGAGCCTAGGTTCCTCTGCTCTCCAGGCTGTGGCCACTCTCTACAGCCTTTGCTTCTTCCTCAGCTCTTATACCTATACTTGAACACCTCTGTTCTTTGTGCTATTCCTTCCATCTAGGATATGGGTTCTTTCTTTTTCTTTCTTTCTTTCTTTTTCTTTCTTTCTTTCTTTCTTTCTTTCTTTCTTTCTTTCTTTCTTTCTCTTTCTTTCTTTCTTTCTTTCTTAAGAAAATCCATCCTGCCAAACACAGCCTAAATACCACTCCTTCTGAGAATGGGGTTTGGGGCAAATCATGTAGATGGAAGTGAGAAAAGAGTCCATGCCCCTCACACCTGTGAAAATAAAGAGAATGAAGACTGAAAAGAAAAATATTATGACTATTGTCTGTCTTCATCCATGTACTCAATCAACACATGTTTATTGTTCCAAGTCTTACTCTAGGCACATGGAACCAAAGGTAAACAAAAGAGGTCAGTCTTCAGTCTCATGGAAAATGTGTTCTGGCTGGGGTAAAGTAGGATATATCCCTTTAAAAAAGTGATATATTTCATATCCATAGGTGTGTTATTAAGAAAAATAAATTTAAAAATGCTATGAAGAGATGAGAGTGGCAGGGAGCTGTGCTTCACACAGATAGGCAGGAAGATTGCTTCCCTAGGGTGACTTCTACCAAAGCTTGAAAGAATTAAGAGCACTCAGGAGCAGGAGGTATCTCAGGCTCCAGTAGAGGAAAATTTGAAGGCCACAAACAGCAAGCAGAGCCATGTGAAACAACAAGAAGGCTCTGCATCCTTATGCAATGTGGATGCCTATGTGCATCAGGAAGCAAAGGTGAGTTGTGAGATTGGCTGTCTATACACATTGTATCTGGGCATGAAGAATAAGGCTCAGAACTACACTGAGAATAAGACTGGTCAGGCAGTTGATGGTAGAGAACTACATAATGATGATGGTAGCTTGCCACCTGAAAGAAGACTGAGCCAGGGAGAAAGAGGAAAATTCTTGGTAAATTACATATCTCAGCAACTCTAACAAGATCTGTGTAAGAGTAAGAGAGAATGAGAGGAAGAAAATGTGAAATGGATGTTTAAGTTCCTATGATGAGCTATTAAAGAATGCAGTTATTTGAAATGAAGGCTGTAGGATGAGCTGGTTGGAGGTGATCATACAGATCTGTTAGAATTAAAGAAATTTATTGGGTACATAATGAGTTTTAAATGCTGTTGAGTTAAATAATGAAAACAAAACCCCAAAACAGTGCTCCCTCACAACTAACAAAAGAATACCTAAGGTTCTTCAAGTCCATTTCCACATGCTCAAACTATTCTTAGATTTAAAAAAAATCATACTTCTCTTCTCTGCTGTGTCAACTAGAATCCTCAGGTCAATCATTTAAATATCATCAAGTATAGTCTAATACTAAAATTTTAGTGATTACATCAATTCCTATAAATATTCTGAAGACAAGGAAATGGCACACTTCATTACATCTACAGGAAAGGGTGGAATTCCAAAAACATAACTTTTAAACAGATGCTCTGTCATTCTTCAGTGTCCTCGTATGGATTCTTAGATCCTCTAAGAATACTAAATTCCAGAGACATATGAGTTCCTTATAAAAAGCTGTATTTGCATGTGACTTAAGTACATCCTCCCACATATTTCCAATCCTCCCTAGCATTATACCTAACAAAATACAAATGCTATGTGCATAGTTATTACATCTTATTGTTTAGAAAGTTATGACAAGAAAAAAAAACCTGTACATGTTCCCTAGAAATTTGATATTTTTTCGAAGACAGAGGCTTTAAACAATAGTAATTTGCTGTCTCCTGTGATTTCTGAGTGAGGTACTGGAAAGTGGCCTGTGTGGAAAGATCCAACTGAGAGTTTCTCACAGGGACTCAGGCCAGCAGCATACAAGTCTGTTCTCCTCTGAGGGATGAGTTGGGTTAGAGACTGGACATTCAAGTGGGTTGGCTCATTGTCAACAAACCATGCCAGCTCTTAGAAGGAAGACTGGGCTCCTTTACACACTGACTTCTCCCTGTAGCTACTTGAATGTCCTTGCAGCAGGGTGGCTCAGATTCCTAGTTCAGAAGTTGAAACCTCTCTGTGAAGGGCCAGAGAGCAACTACTATGAAGAGCATTGGCCACATAAAGCCTCTGTAATGTATGCTTCTTCATTTAACCGTATTTCAAAAACAAAATTTGTAAGCATTAGCTTACAAATAATTCCAATACAGTCTGTAGGCTGGGTCCTAATTTGCTGATCCCTATCCTAGAGGCTAGCCTCTTGAACTATGTGTCTTAAAACCATATGTGGTCATGCAACTGAGCTTTATGAAAAAGAGATGGGAACAATAACAAGTGTATGAGCAGTCAAACTCCGAAAGATTACGAATGTGCAGTTTCCAGCAGAGCCATGCTACGGCTTGCCTCCCCACGCCAGCCGTGGTTCTGCTCAGGTGTGAGCAGCTTGCGTTGTGCATGCCTTTGCACCTCAAAAGACAAAGGGATGCCTGAAACACCTGGGTTGCAGTTTAGAGTACTGCGTGTTACACAAAAATTCACTGTTTTTCTATACACATGAAGTTGTCTGGAATATAGAGACACTTTGATTCTGGAAAACATACTTCATGTTTTCTTACCCGTAAGGCTCAGCATGATAAGTATCAAATTTGTGAATCTTTTGACTGTATTTTGTTAGATTTAAAAAAAAAAATGCTGTTTGAATACTCATATAAGAAGTGTTCAGAATTCAATAAATATCAAAAAAAGGTTTTTTTGTTTTTTTGTTTTTTAAATCAGACAGTTTACCAAGTCATTTGTAAGGTAAAGGAGATCAGGATCATAGGATTGTATTAGGTTTTGATCACAAAATATAAAGCAAGGCAGCCACAAAGAGAAATTATCAAAAAAAAAAAAAAAAAAAAAAAAAAAAAAAAAACCAACCAACCAAACAAACAAATAAACAAAAAAGCCAAGCATACAGAGCTATAATAGGTATCAAAGCCGTCCTAAAGATAGGTGAACTTGTGATTGATTAAAATCCTGACACTGTTGGAGCCGCAAGACAGAGGGCCTCCACAATTTTGTCGAGATCTGGAGTGGGCTATTTTTATTTTTGAAACAGGGTACCATTATATCTCCCAGGCTAGACTAAAACTCATGGCTGTTCTCCACCCTCAGTCACCGCTGGAATTATAGGCATACATCATCATGCCTGGCATGTAAATAAAATCTTCTTGAGATATTGCCATATTCACTAAAAGTTGCTATTTAACTTGCTTGCTCACTTGAGTTCATAAGGAATTAGTAAATCAATTATAGTTTGGGTTTCTAACCAAATTTCTCATTTCTGAAGTGGCCAGAAACACACCTATTATTTTGTATTATATATTGATAGAATGTGGTGTTCTTGGCATTGACAATTATATATTCAAAATATTTTTCAACTCAAAAAACACATTGGAGAGACTGTCCTCTATAAATACTGAAAATCCACCCTAGATTTTATTCTTTAAAAGTAAATAAGCCCATCACTCTCACTGGTACACAATCTTGCTTCCTTCTTCAATAAATAATAAAATAATATATGCCAAAGTATTGTTTTAAAATAAGATTCTTTATGATTTATTGTCAGTTAATTGTTGATATGTGCAGTATTTTACATACCTATATATTTGGGGTCACATAAACTTTTTTCCAGCAGAATGAGCCATGAGTGCAAAAGTTTAGGAATTCCTAGCTTATAACAAGCAATCATCCCAGAAAATAATCTCATACCAACAGCTACATTCCAGTAGACCTGGGGCACTAAACTCTTTTTTAATTTCCACCCCCAACAACCAGAGTCCCATCCTAATAGAGGCAATGCATTAATTTTATTCTGCTACTGTAAGAAATTTGCACAGATCTCACAGCATAAGACAAATAGAAATATGTACTTTTTCAGTTCTGAAGGCCAGAAATCCAAGTTGCTTTTCATTGAGTTTAAAGCAAGGACTAGTGCTTCATTTGAAGATTCAGAAGAGAGCATGTTCCAGGATTCATCCAGCCTCTGGTGACTGATGACATTCTCTGGGTCAGGACATCATCCCTCCCATCTTCTAAAACAATGCTGTCAGCACTCTGTTCCAATAGTCATATTATTTTCCCTGCATTTGTCTCTCATGTTATCACTGTTTCTAATTTTTATGTGTGATTACATTTAGGACCCATGGTAATCTCCCTAACTCAAACTCTTAACTTAATCACATCTGCAAGATGCAACCATTCTGGGAATATTCATGGTTCTTGGGACTAAAAATCATTCTTTGCTTTGCCGTTCTTTGGCCTACTACAACAAAACTGAACAGTGAGCAGTGAATCACATTGTGTAATTATTTTTTAAAAAGAAAATTTTGTAACTCTATTCATTACTCAACAAATAGTCCCTGGACTCCTATTAGCTGGAGGCACTGGGAGTACAACGGAGAGTAGGCAAGAATCCCGCTCTGAAGAAAGCAGATACAGCACACTTATCACACAACTTGTGCTAACAGAAAGATGAATAGCATGGCTTGAGTCCTTAGGTGATGTGGGAGCTGTAGACTGCTCTGGGAAAGCTCCCTCAATGGAAACACATGTTTAAAAGATAAAATAGCAAGTGGGGAGAGAATTCCAGCAGAGGGAGAAACTTACAAGAGGTTGGTGGCCAGAAAGAACAAAAACAGTAAGTAAAAACTCAAATAAAAACAGTGTGAGGCAGGGACAGAAAATGAGATTCCAGAAATCAGACCCCTAGCTCTCTGAGACTCAGAGGTCCCTGAGGTAACATCTTGTTTGGAAAGATGACTCTGGGCAGGAGTAGTTGTGCTGAAGGGGTGAGTGAAGGAAATCGATGTGTCCAGACAGAAGAATTATTTTATTTGTGTTCTAGAAGTCTACAGAAGAAATGCCAGACCACCCATTTCAAAAGATTTCTATTTGGACTTCTAGAGGAGCAAGATAGTTGGAGCAACCACAGTCTTTCAGTTTTAGATTCCCATGTATGGTCCCACCTGGGCATCTCTTCTCTTATCCTGTGCATTTTGCCTCCATCCCAAGGCCATTCTACATCCCTATCACAGTCTACTGTGATTCATCTGTGCAGATGTTCTGACCCTCTTTATTATACACATAACTGAAGATAAGAAATAATAATAAAAAATTCCCTATCTTCTTGTCTTAGGGTGGGAGGAATCAAAACACTTGCCTGCCCTCTACTCTCAAAGCAAGGGAAGTTGGCACAATGGTCCCAACACTTTAAAGCCTGGGTTTTAGGATAATGAGGCTACTATAGCACCTGCTCAAACTGGTGAGAAGAAAAGACTTGGTGGTGACATAGCTGAGGGTCAGCACTAAAGGAGAGAGCAGCATGAACATACCAGGCTGTGATCTAGGTTGTTTCTTAGGACCAGGGATCTACATATGCAGAAGAGCTGTATGAGGTGCTATCAGATAAGACTGGATCTGTTCAAAGGACACAGGTTAGGACAGACCAGCCTATATACCTGTATGCTTGGCAAATGATTATATGCATGGCATTGGAAAAGCAATCAAGTCCCACTTCCTTGCATCTAATAGGCAACATTCTCCAAATCAGATTATAGGATGTATCAAAACATTTCTATAAAGTATCTAATTGAGAACAATTTAAATAAGTAGGTCATTTTTCCAGGTAATTATTATCAAAATTCAGACTGAAACCCAAAACTCTTAAATCCTAAAATCTACTTCTTTCTGCTAAGCTAGTAAATCCACAGTGGAGCCAACGCTGGGTTCATTGTGCAGACTCCCAATTAATCACAGTGGAAAGCTCTACTCGCCAAGTGAAAATCCTCTAGTTTGAATTCTTAATCCCCCACCAGCTGAGTTTACCACAAAGACATGAATATATAATTGAGACATAAAGAAAACATGCCACCAAATTAAATTGTCCTAATTTTAAATCAATAAATTCTTTTTCAAATAACATGAAGCGAAGATCAAAAGAAAAACATGGGGCCCCAGCAACTCCAGCAGCATTGCAGTTCTGAGCTGAACTCCAGCAGATGCCAGCTAGACTTTCCACTAATGTTAGCTGCTGCAGGCCACAGCTGATGTTCAGTAGGAATACCAGTCCTCCAGAATATTCCAAGTGCAGACTTCTAGAACTCTAAATTCATCTGGAGATATGCAAACAGGTATGCCTTCCCCTCCATAGCTCATGATCTCTCAGAGAAAATGAGAAGCTGGCTTCTGGTGGTCCTTGCTGTGTCTGTCATTTATCCTTGGCTGCAGCCTCATGCTCTCAGGTTCACGGTCACAATGAAGTGCTGATGTTTTGTGCTCTTCTTCTGAGTGCATACAGAACTACTCCTTGACTACGATATGACACATTAATCACTGTTGTGACTGCAGGTGGGAACAAAGAGTGCTCCTGGCAACAGACATGGTGGTAGACAGGTCTTGGCCATCTGTCTCACTTGTGTCTTAGCTGTAGCACAAGAGACACAGAACCAGTGGGGATTGGAGGCCTTCTTTCATTCCAAAACTTCTCCCTTGCTCTCGAGGTTTATTAACTAAGGTGCTTGTCATGTCCTATTCCACTGATAGCTTTGTGGATACTGTTCAATGTCAAAACCATTAAATCCACAATGCCTTGAGGAATAGAAATGGCATTCTTGCCTGGGTATCACACAAAAAACAAGTCTGGGGAGAAAAACTACACATCTCCATCCATCCAAAACAGAGGTAGAGCCAACTCTCTGGCTCTGCTCTGTGATACATAAGCAGTAACCCTCTTCCTTCTGTGACTTCTGTGTCATCAGATTCTTTCCCTTATGGTTTCTGCCTAGGACAGCATCTCTTCCTCAGAGCATCTAATAATTCCCAGTTATGAATGTGGTCCTTTATGAAATGTATCCTTTGATGCTAATTATCAGGGAACTACATTTACTCCTTTTCAGTGATACATCAAATTTGTATCCACATAGATGACCCAATCTCTGCTTTAACAAAATAATGGTTTGTTGATAATGTGGTCCCTTCTACTGCAATGTCAGGAACTCTACGTGATTTTTGTGTTCCCAGCACCAGATTTCAAAATGCCATTGAACAATGGCTAGGCAGAGTGCCTTCTACAACAATGTCTGCCAAAGCCCAAAGAAGGTAAGGATTTTTAGTTTTCTTAAGAAGAGAAGAGTGGCCTAAATGCAAGTTGTAAGGCAGACTATACACCAGTCTTTCTGAGCAGGCAAGAGTCTTGGATAAGTGAGGGCACTGAGATCAATTCTGCTGCCTTTGATAGCACTCCATACACACATTGTGTACATAGCTCCAGCGTTGAACTACAGAAACCGTTAGGGATAGGGCAGTGAGAACGTACTCTAGAATTAGATATGTACTGCTTTCTGATGAAGCCTCCAAAAGACCTCATACAATACTTAAAGGGAATTACTCCTGTCTAAAAGAACTGCAGGGACAAAAATGCAGAGGGGACTAAGGGAAAACTGGCTCAAATTGAGACCTATCTCAAGGGGAGGCTCCAATGCCTGGCACTATTACTGATGTTATAATACACTTACAGACAGGAACCTAGCATGGCTGCCCTCCCAGAGGCCCAACAAGCAGGTGAATGAGACAGAAGCAGATACTTATACCCAATGAATGGTCTGAAGTTTGGAACTCCTCTGGTTGAAATAGAGAAAGGTTGAAAGAGTTCAGGAAGAAGGAGACAGTATAGGAAGACCAACAGTCTCAAAAAACGTGGACCGTGGAGGTCTCTAAGACACTGAGGCATACACTAGCTGGTTCAAGGCCCCAGGCACATATACAGCAGAAGACTGCCTAGTCTGATCTCAATGAAAGAAGATGCACTTAACCCTTGAGATACTTGAGGCCCAAGGGAATGGGGATGTCTTGCAGGTTGTGTGGATTTGTTGGGGTGTGTGTGAGGATGTGGGGTCATCCTCTTGGAGATGGGGAAGGAGGAATGGTATGAGGAACTGTCAGAAGGCAGAACAGGAGGGGCATAATGACTGGACTGTAAAAAATGATTGAAGATAATAATAATAATAATAATAATAATTATTATTATTATTATTATTATTATTATTATTATTATTATAAAGAATATTCTAAAGGCTTAAGCAGGAAGGGGCTTTAAAAAGGAATTTCAGCTGCAAATCAGTTTTAATAAACAATACCTCTGATATGAGAATGGGATGCCACAGAAAGTATACTTTGACAATGCTGATATTTAGGATCTGGTAGTCCTTCTTGGCCCCAAATAAAATGACAACCTTTTTACTTGGAAGCTGCAGAAGAAATAAAGATACAGGGGAAACATTGCCAATTTCTCCATCCCGTTGTGAAGCTGAGCTAGCTCAGAGGCAGTTCAAGGTCCCCAGGGAGAGCCACCTCAGGGAACCGTTGTTCTTGGCTGCTTGAAGACTATCCCCAGGGAGCCCTAACTGCTCACCTGGAGGAAAGCTGCTGACTCCCAGAAGCTCTGGAAAGCGGTCAGGGTCACCCAATTCCATGTTCCCTCAGAGCTGTGTGTGGAGTAAAATATTTTCAGAAGAGCCCTGTCTAATATTGTGACCAGAAAGGTGATGTCACGTTTCCCAAGTGCATAGAAAACATAAGAGTTGCCCCCATCCCCACTCTCACCACCATAGCCATATCAGAAGGCCCAGAAATGACTTTAATGAAGCCAGTGTGGCTTTAACTGCAGTGTTTTGGCTGAGGCCACTTTAGGTCACCCAGCCTGGCTTATGGAAGAGATATGCTTATGGTGGGTTTACTGAGATGGGAGCATGGGCCTAGTTTTTCTGGCTAGGGATGCCTTTTCAGTGTCTGAAGGGCTTCCTCTGCTAGTAGGGTGAGAAGCTTCGTCTCATGCTGCCTACATTTTACAGATTAATTGAAGGGAGAGTGGCCCACTTCCTCACCATTTTCCACAGACCTTTGAGGAGCACTTCAATTTAATGGTAGAATTTAATTCCTGCAGCTTTTCAAAGTTCTACCAAATTTAAATGCATAACCTTGTGATCAAACCAAATGTACATTTTTGTATATATCTTGAAGGAAGCAGAAGAGGAGATTGTCCCAGCATTTTCCACTGTCTGTCACTTGGGGCTATTGAGACTCAGACAAGAATATAAAGTTCTTCTGGATGATGTGGGAACGGGATGGTGCTGTTGACTTCCATTACGAGGAGCTAGAATGGAAACTGGTCCTGAGGTCTTCTCAGCTCTCCAAGAACCTGGGCGTATGAGAAAGAGATGGCACTTTCTGCTGTGTGTATGGAAAGACAGAAATCTTCACTTTCAGAGTAAGGATCAGATCACATCGTCCTCTTGTTATTTTGTACTTCAAATTTCCTCTTATTGAGGTTCACCTTAGAAGTCGTTGGTGCATAGGTATCAAGAAATTCAAAGTTATTGTTTCAGTTCTCTTAATCACAGTAATGAGTTTGGCTTGACAAGGTCAATTAATTATTCACGATTAGAAAGAAAAAGAAATACAAATAAATATGACAGGCCTGGAAAGAAAAGAGGATCAGGGACCTGGAGACAATAAAAAGGTAAATGAAGGGTTAGCCTGGCCACAGATGAATTGTGTATGTCACCAGCTGGCTGAAGGTCTTCCAGGCCAGGCTCCTCCCCCTGGACTACCAGGAACATGGTGGGGGGAGCGGGCTGAGTCCTTTGTCCTGGCTCCACTCCCTCCATCCTCTCCTGTACAGTAGACATCAGCAGTTCCCTCCAACTCTGGAGCTTCAGAGCTGCTTGACTCCAAAGGCAGGTAATTAACTATGAGACAATAGCAGGGATTTTCAGATTAACTCTGCCTAGAGAGAAAGAGGAAAACTCATTTGCACCAAACAAAGAGGGAGGGGGCGATTAGATACACAAATGACAATAGAGAGACTTAGATAGGGCCAGGGAAACTGATAAAGACGCCAAAGGCTCCTTTCTTATTATAAAAGGAATATCTTTGTTTCTATAAGTTCTGCATTCTGCTGTTCTCTATCATGCAAATGTTTTTCTAGGTGAGATTAATGTCCCACAGGTACTTGGTCAAGGCTGAGAAGTCCTTCTCCACACTTGAATGAGGAAGGTCTGGCATATTCTGAAATCACTGCTGTAAGGCTTTGCAATACACTCACATGACTTGGAGACAAAGGGATCTTCAGATGTCTTCTCTAGCTGCTTGCCACTTTTCAAAGGATTCATTGGCAGCAAGTATTTTATTCTGTTTCCCAAGGCCTCACTTTTTCCATTATTGGGACCAATAGCAGTAAGGGGATGGCCATTTTGGAGGCACACAAAGCTTGTTTGGCAGCAACATTGAGAGCTGAAATATGCAGCTAGATTTCAGAAGCAGGCACTCACTAACCACAGCCACAAGGATGAAATCTGAAGGTCGAAAGAAAAGATGGATGTGTTTCACAAAATTTATCTTATTTTTAATAATTTGTGTGTGTGTGTGTGTGTGTGTGTGTGTGTGTGTGTGTGTGCTCATGTGCCTGTGAGTACAGGTGCCTGCAAAAGCCAGACAGGGAGTTAGGTCCTCCAGAACTGATGTTACAGGTGATTGTGGTCACCTAATATGGGCACTTGAAACCAAAGTTGTGTTTTCCACAAAAGCAGAGTCCTTCGATGATGAGCTCCATCACCAATCCAAAAGATTATATTCTGGCTGCCTAATTGGTTATGCAAATCTGTAGTGGCTATTCTTGGTTGTCAACTTGACTATATCTGGAATGAACTACAATCCAGAATTGGAGGGCTCACCTGTGGTCTTAATCTAGAGGCTGAGAGATACAAGTTTCTGACCTGGATCTTGGCACGGAGATCTTGAGGTAGTGACTATGAATCCTAGAAGATTAAAACAGGATGATCTCCAAGTTCAAGGTCATCTGGGATTAAAGATGTGTGCCACCACACTTTTAATCTAGGCCACACCTTTTGCTGGAGACCTATATAAGGACATTGGAGGAAGGTAGGCACTCTCTTTTCTTCACCTGCTTGCCTTGTGGGACTGAGCAACTGCTAGATCCTTGGACTTCCATTCACAGCTGCTGCTGACCATTGTTGGGAGTTGGACTACAGACTGCAAGTCATCAACAGATTCCTTTACCATATAGAGACTACCATAAGTTTTTGTGACTTTAAGGAACCCTGACTAATACACAATCCTTGAATGGTACTTCTTACTCTCTACCTTCTGGATGCTGTCTTCCTCACGGTTGTCTTTGGACTCTAGACTTTGTCCTCTGCCCTAGGTACAGAAAGAACTCCAAGAGTCTTCCATCCAACAAATTTTGTTTTCTTTATTAAACATTGCCATTATGTCTTATTTCTATCTTCTCTCCAAAATCAATTTCCACACCACACCTGACCCTTCATGGCAGAGAAATGCACCCTCATACTGGTGGTCACTGGTAGAACTGTCCAGCAACGCTGTCTGTGATGTACTATAAAGCTCAGGTCCATGCACTTTTTGCATCATCTACTGTGGTGGAAAACATGGTTCCTATGACTGAAGAAGCGTTTGTTTTTATTTCTGATATTTTAAGTTGAGATTATAATGAGCATCTAGTTAACTAAGTCTCTGCTCAGTGCATGTCTTCCTCATCCATTCTCTGTTACCTACGTTCAGTTCAATTCCGAAGCACTTCCTCTTCCTCACAGGCAGCCTTTTCCAATCTTGCCAGGAGGCTTGGCCCCTTAACTGTCTGGGCTTTACTTCCAGACTGGATACTTCTCCTTCCCCAGCTCTCCTTCTGGCCCCATTATTTTTTTTCTTGGGCTGGCTATCCCTGTCCCAGGATGAGTTCAGTGCATCCAGGTCTTCCTTGGATTCCCATTAATAAATTAATGGGTCTTGCCATGCACCGTTCTTCTCACTGGGACTCATGGATGGCTCTGTCTCTCCCCTTTTGCCTGCTGTCTGCTAAGGGTAAGAACCATAAACTCCAAGCCAACCCTAACTGAACCCAGCCCACATTTGAGGGATCTGCCCACACCTGTTCTAAAAACCACACTTTCCTATCATCATGAGGAGATGAAAAGGGTTTAGGAGAATTTATGACATCAACCAAATACTTTAAGACAAAATAAACAAAACAAAAACTAAATCTGAATTTATAGAGATTCGGGCAACAGCAGCTGTATTCATGAAAATTCTTGGGGACGATTTGGAAAACTAATGCACCATTCCATCTCAGTAGACAAAAGTCAGGTGGGTCTTCAAGGGCAGTTTTGTCTCCATTCTTTACGTACTCAGTTCCAAGGCAGAGCACACACTGCTGGAGACGTTTCTCAATGGCTAACTGTTGGAGAAGGGGATAATGCATTTATGTCTGTTTCTTGGGCAGGTGTGGTTATGGTGTCATGACAATTGTAAAAGTCCATCATTTTAAACTGCAATGTTAAAGAAAGATTTCGCATAAAGAACCAATGGGATGGGTAGGATATCTGATAATCATGATGCTAAAATGATATTGGACTTCAGACAGATTACCAAAGTGGTGAATGTCATTTCCACCACATCTCCCTTGTGTACACACACACATGGTACAGGCTATACTGATATAAATATACATGAACACAATACAAGGTCTGTTCTTCATTGTTACTGATGTTTGTATTTCTTTTTTTAAATGATCACAATACTATTCGGAAAAATTGATATGCCTGACTTACATTTCAATAGTGTTTGGTTGAAAAGCAACTTAAATTCAGACCTCCAGTTTTTGCTAAGGGAATTAGGGTCTCTGTTCAGTATAATAAATGATCCCAAGATAAATATATTTCTTTTTTTAATCCTGCATGGTAGTATATCCTCTTTCCAATACAGAGTCTGGCTCTATTTAGTTTGTCTGATTGCTTTGAAGAACGGGACAGGTTGACTCTGGAAAAACTATGGTCCTCTATTCATTAACATGTCAATAATACTCAGCCCAGGCATATTGACAGCGGATTAGCTTGGGCTGAGTCTGTGTACAAGACCAATGCCTTTTTTAACCCAGCTTGTTTCCAGATCAATACACCCATCAGCATTCGAAAATTAGCCCAAGATGAGATTCCAATACTCAAGATGGTGTGTCATGGGAAGAGGGCACCTAGCCAAGTCACAGATGTAAACACCTGGCTATGGATTAGACATTTTCCATTAGCTTGGATGTGAGTGAAGACAGATAGGGAGTGTGTCCCCTCCCTCCCTCCTGTTGCTTCCACCTCCCAGCTATCCTCCCTTCCTTCTCAGAGCCTGTGTAAGATTTTTTGTACTATAATTCCAGACATTTGCTTCAATAAGCATTTATTAAATGCCCAATGTGTAAAAACCGGGCTACTATTTAGCACAGGTACAGGTACGTATGAATGTGACCAAGAAGATGTATGCAAAAACAATGACAAAAAAAACCCTGTTCTTTTGTTTTCTAAAAGGTGTTCGTGTTTTCCCTTTTGCCCTCTTTCACATTCCTTGATAGTGCTGCTTCCTGTAGCAAACCTGTGCTCAAATCTCTGAGCCTTCCTTCGTCATTGCAAGACATTCTGCCCAGGCAAGGACTTCAGAGGTACTGCCTAGTAGAGATGGCAGATGGCTTCCCTGGAGCATTCACTAAACTTCCCCACAGGATGGTGACCCTCAACTTTTATTTTGTCTATCTTTCCATCTACAAGGAAAATCTATTGTATGTTGAAAATGTATACACACAAACAAAAATTTCACATAGCAGTACCTAGTCTGCTATTTATAAGACACTCAAGTACTGGCTATGCAATTCTATTTTAAAACTCTATTTGCACAAAGCTGTTTGCAAAAAAAAAAAATACTCATTTATAGAATCAATAAAAGAAAGAAAACATCATACATTCCTTTGGGAGAAGAGAAAAAAAATAGTGAGCAAAAGTTATAAAACCCTGATATGACCATACTCTAGCACAGCCTGATCACTTCCAGTCTGCTGCTACTGTCACCTCCATCTAACGTGTGCTCAAGGGTCCCTCATTCTAACATATTCTCATCTTATACCTGCTGCTTCATTCTGCTTCTCCTAGCTCTGTTTAATTCATGGTGTCTGTTTTCCTCCTCTATTCATGGTGACTCTCCCTCACTCTTCCAATTTGTCTGTCTGTCTCAATCTCCTCTTCTTTTTATCTCTCTCCAATCACCTTGTGTTTTCATCCTATCCTCAACTATACTGCCAGGAAGGCAGGCTACTGCAAAAGGAACTTTATGGCTCTGCCTGACACCTGCCATCTTGCTGGATGAGGAGAACCAGGGATTAGGCTAAGGAAGAAGAAGAAGAAAAAAAAACACACACAAAAACTCTATGGGGCAGTGTGGGGCAGTGTGGGGCAGTGTGGGGCAATGTAGGGCAGTGTGGAGCAGTGGTCTTCTCGGGCAACTTAAGTTCAGTTGAGTAATTGGCTTTGAGCTCTGGAGCCTTCTTGGGCAGTTTTCTGCTTGCAGGGGGCAGAAGGAGCTTGGCCATAATTCTTGAGTATTTGGTTCCTGTTTCAGTCACAACCCCTCACAGCTGCCCCCGCAGGAGATGTGTGCTCGAGCAGGCAGACAATGCCTCAAGCTCCCAGCATTCTAGCCAGACCCTACCCCCAGCCATCTGACCACAAGCCAGACATGCCATGCCCCATACAATATAAGGGGCGCTTTGTCCCCTCCTTGCTCTCTTGCTCTTTGTCTCTTCTCTTGCTCTTGCCCTCTTTTCTCTCTTGCCTTCCTCCTCCTCTCTCTTGCTCTTTGTTCCTTTTTTGCTTTCTTCCTTTCCTTTCTCCCCCTCTCTCCTTCTCTTCTCCTCTCCTTCCTCTCCTTTCCTTCTCTCTACTTGACCAGCCTATTTTCTCCTTCTTACAATAAAATATCTCATTTATACATTGCCTCCTTTTTAACTAACTCGCTGTGCAGCCACAGGTCACAGAACCAGGGAGAGGTACAGCCTCAGCCAGGTGGCAGCAGGCGCCGCCTTGGTACAACAAAACTCCAACAAGGATTTTACTTCATGGTATCTTCAGTTCTCAGAGAACAAAGCAAGTATTTAATCTACTGTAAAACATGACTAAATGTTTAAAAATATCTATTGTATTTGAAAAGAAATCAGAAGGGATATTCAATAGCACGGTGATGAACAGGTAAATAGTCATCCACAAGTGAGGCCTTATCCTAAGGGCTTTAGTATACCTATGTATAAGTATAATCCTCACCCTACTCCTCACATTCACCCTATTTCACAAGAAAAAGCCACAGGGGTGCAGTAATATTTGATTTAGGCCTCCCTCTCCATCAGAAAGCAGACAATGTAGCTCAAAGCTGTTGTTCAGTAGCTAGAAATTCATTTACTTGTTAAATATCATCTGGTGCCTCAGGACTGCTCTGAATCTGAGAAGGGCTGAACACCAAACCTGTGATATGAGAAGCAGAGAGAGTAGAACCTGGAGAAATGCCACAGAGCCTACAAAAACAATAGAAGAACCCCAAACAAACCTTAAGCCTACAAAGTATAAGCAAAAAGAGAGTATTGGAACAGCAAGGAGAGACTCAGAATCCAGTCTTATAGCAGAGGCATGGGGAAGCAAAAACAGGATAGAAAAAGAAGCAAGCACCCTATACTAGAATGGGTGTGTGGAAAGGAGGGTTGGAATAAGATCCTAGGTAGTGTTTCTTGACTTTGTCATCATTGAAGACTGGTCTACGGCATAGTATGTATGTAAAGCAACCGAAGAACATTAAAATTCTTGTCTTAAAATAAAGCAAACTTGTAGTTGGATGCAACATTTAAAAAATGCTAAATGGAGGAAAAGCCAAGGAAAACAATAATTAGAAAATAATTTTGTACAAAACATATTATTGGAATAAAAGAAAAATTGGTTCAACTCAAAAAGTAAATTGATGTAACGTTCCGTGTCTAGCTTCAAGATGACCATCAGAAAGGACTTGTTGGAGAGAACAGCCAACCTAGCTTGGATTAGGATCATGGAAAAAAAATCAGTGAGTATTGATATTCCCAGCCACCCACTCAGGCCTCCCAGCCAAGCCCCACCCACCTTGTACAATGAGGTGGACCCTGGAGGTCTTAGGATGGTTGTCTGTCTGCACCGAGCAGGTATAAGGGCCCTCATCATACACATCCACATTCTGGATCTCAATGCTGTACTGGGTCTGGGTGTTACTCAGGAGAACCACACGAGGATCTAGGCACCACTTGTCATTTCCAGCATAGAGGATGGTACTGCGGTTTAGCCAGGCCACCCGGGTGACTCGGTTGTCAATTGTGCACCTGTAAGATAAGACCAAACACATAAGTAAAAGGATCAGGAAGAAAGCAAATGTTGTTAGTGCCAGGCTGGCGTACTTCATCATGCCTTATATTTCATCCTCTCTCCTATTGGACAGACATCCATTTGCTGTGTTTGCTTTGCTGAGTACATTGTTCCAGAACTTACCAGGATAGAACTTGTAGGATTATGACTTCTCTGTCTGAACTTTCAAGGTTCTGAAAAGTTAGTGTCTCTAAAACCACAGGAAGAAATTCTCATTTCAAATAACCTCTAAGTGCAAACCCAAGGCATCTTGCACCCTCAGAATGTCTAGAAGCTTAGGACATTCCTGGTCCTCATAGGTCAGCTCTAGATCCCTCAGATGTGGACATGATACTCTCCATCATCTGTCTGAGTGTTTGGGGTGTGCTAAGCTGTTCAATACTCACAACAGCCCACTGGGATGTATTTCATTGGAAAAAGAACTCAGGCACAAGAATGTTAAATGCATTTCCAGTTCACACTTAATACGTGCTGGCTCAGAAACTGAGCTTTAACTACAAACCATCCTTCCACTTATCTCAATATAGCAAATTCCAACAGAAGGCTTCCAAAGTCAAAACTAAATACAGACCACCATTCTTGCTATTTATCTTCATTATACCCAGGGCAGAAATGTTCAATTATTGCTAGACTAAAGACATTTTCTAAAATCTCAAAAAACTGTATGCACATATAAAAATAAATCCCCTTTCTTTTTATTTTTGCATCTGGAGTCCTCAAATTATGGAAGCTTCCTTTTCTTTTCTGTACTTTGAAAGCTCCCAGTAACTCTTGCCAAGCCTTCATCTTATCTTTCTGTCTGTCTTCATTTCTCTCTGTTATACCAAGTATGTCCTATGGCCTAGGGCTAAATTCATAAAGCACAGTGCCCTGTTCCTGACTATAATGTTGGGAATATCAGAGTTACATGGTCTGTATAATGATGTCTCAAATGCCTGTACTCCTTTGCAGGGTATAGGGCACTCTAACATGCATATAGTTTCATTTGGTTTCTATAACAAATCTTTGAAGAAGATGCCCACATCTGTTTTCTGTGAATTCAGGATTTCAGAGCTCCAACCGGTCTGGGTCTTATGCAAGCAAAGATAAAGTGTTGGAGGCAGACTCCGCATTAAAGTCTCATGCTTAGTACTACATAAGCTGCAGAATGTTCACAGTGACATTTTCAGTGTTGAGGGCATGATGATTTATGTTGATTGCCAACTTCATTGACTTCAGAAATTGTTGGAGACTAATAAAGAATATACATGGGTTTATCTTTGAGAGGATTAGAGGAAGGGGGTGAATTCACCAAAGTATTTGGTGTTTACCATGTCAGGTTACCACAGGCATCCTTTTTCTTCTTATTCTTGCTGCCATTATGTGAACCACTTTGTTGTAAACTTCTACCTCACTAAATATAATGGACTCACACCAGTGATAGATACCATAAGTCAAAATAAACCCTTTCTTACATAAGTTCTTTCATAAGCATTTTGTCAGAGTGGCAAAAGACCAACCCAAAATGGTTATGATAGATAGATAGATAGATAGATAGATAGATAGATAGATAGATAGATAGATAGATCCAAGATTTACCAATGAACCCTGTCCACCCATGGTTCTCACTGAACATCCTCCTTATTTTGCTTGTCTAAAGGTCACATGATCACCAGAGGTCACTCAGGCACAGGTGGACATTTTGATGAGTGACCCTATGGGAAAAATCTGTCCAACCAGAAGCATATTTGCTCCAGGGTTCAACAAGTTCTCAATGCTGAGGGGATTTTTCTGGCAATGCTGCAGAAAAAGTGTAATGATACACATGGCATGAAAATGATGGAAGACACAACTAGGGAAATGCCAGGGTACTGGTTCAAAAGTGATATGCAGGGTATATCAGAATCACATGTGAGGTCTATAAGCTTCACGATTCCTTATGCCACACATTCAACCTTTAAGAATCCAGAAATATCAAGTTATATAACAAGAGCTCAGTTGAGACACATACAAACTAGACGTTGAAAGTTGCTGTACAGAATGGTAAATTCGGGGCCATCTATATAGTTGATGGAGCCTGAGGCCAAACAAAAAGACAGAGATCTCTGTCAGTGAGAAGTTCCAGATGGTGAGAGCAGAGTAGCAAACCAAATGTAGGCTTGTAACTCAGCAATCATGAAGCTAGCTCTACTGCCTCCCTCACCAATCTTTACTTGTAAACTGTGAGATATTGTTAAAAAAATGGTTCTGATCTGGCACAGATCAACTATTCCATCTTTCTGTCTCTATCTCTCTGTCTCTGTCTCTGTCTCTGTCTCTCTGTGTCTGTGTCTGTGTCTGTGTCTCTGTCTGTCTGTCTGTCTGTCTGTCTGTCTCTCTCTCTCTCTCTTTCTCTCTCTCTCTCTCTTCTCTCTTCTCTCTCTCTTCTCTCTCTCTCCTCTATGTAACCTAGGCTACTAAGCTACTAATCAGAAACCCTCTGTCCTTTTGCTTTGGTCTCCAGAGTGCTAGGATTACAGGTCTGTATCACTATGCCTGATTTAAGGCTCTGCTTTCTGGCTGGGATCCTGGGTGAAGGCATTCACCTAGAACCCTGGACCATTCTTTGAGGAGCGCTTATCTAGAGGTGAATTGTGTGCACATTAGCACTTGGGAAGTGGTAAAATTACACCTCCCAGCTAACATATGACTGGCAGGCACACAGCTTCTACATTGCAAACTGCATCACTGTCACCTGGGAGCTTGTTAGAAGTGCAAAATCCAAAGTCCAACATCAGAGGCAGTGAATCAGAAAGTGCATTTTAATAAGATCTCTAGGTAACTTGATGGCACATGATACTTGGTCTAGTCTAGACTGTATTCTAAGCCTCGTTTTCCACTTTAAAGAAAACATCCAGAATACACCAAGAGTGTCTAAGACACACTGAGAGACCCTTGACAAAGGACCCTCCTGACAGTGTTCCCTTCTTTGCAAATCTCACGCAACAGTGTTCTCCATCTTGGGCTGTGCTGAACGCAACCTGCCTCTGAAATCATATTGGATAAATCCCCTGAAGAAAATATCACTCTACAGCTTGTTTTGCCAGAAACAATTTTTACAGGGATAACTTCAAACACAGATACTATTCTGAACTTTGCTTAGGTTCAAGCAGGTTATGGGAAACGCATACCCATGGCCACGTGTTTGCTGAACACATATCTCTTCTTGTTAAGTATTTCGCCAGTCCACTCTATGAACATGTCAAAAACTTGGCTGCACTCACTTGTTGCTATGTGACAGATCAAAAAAGCACCTGCACCTAAGAACCATTCATATAAGAAAACTGGCAGTGATATTAACATTTGGTTCACTTTTCATCTTTGATGGTCTTCGATATTCTTCCAAGAGCTCACCCCCCCACACACACAGGAGTCACTGGTTCTCAGACTCAGGTGGTTCCAGGATGAAGACTGAGACACTACATTTTGTTGTAATCCAAAGTAGTCTCGACGGAGCTGGGTGATGATCTAGAGACCACATTGTGGGAACCATTAATCCAGAGATGTGATTTCTGGTAAAGTGATAACAACAGAGTGGGTGGGCGCTAAGAAATGACTCTGTGTTTCATTTCTTTGCAATAGAAAACTTTCTTGGAAACAGTGGATTCTGGGAAAGCCAGAAGCAGATTCTTGGTGACTTTCTGTCCCAGCCACTGAAATTAAACCAGAAATCAGTTAAATGGCCATGGGGCAGGAAATGCTGACTAGCAGAACCCGAGCCACAGGCACAGTTGTTGAAGCCCACTAGTCAAGTTTCTTCTAGCCTTATGAGGAATACCAGAAGGACATTCTGGACTGCCACATGGGTGTCTAATTATTGAAACTGGACTGAAGGAGAAGCTGTCTCATCATCCCACACTGCCTTACAGGGCCAGAGAGGTTCCTCAGCAAACAAGCTAACACTCTAAATGCAGCCAATTTCCAGCACGGTTATGTAGCCTCTGTGATATACTATGCTGAAAAGTTGGCGTCATTTCAGCTGTGGTTTTGGGCACATCCAAGGTCATGTTGAAATGTCCAAACTGTCACGGCTGTGTATCAGTCTTGCTGAGTCTCCATGGAATTAACACAGGCGTCTGCAGAGATGGATCACAAAGGTAACTGGGCAGCCAGCTCCTGTCACCTGCTCATGCCTGCCCCCGTCTATCTGTCTCATTTATCCAGGCTCCATAACAATGCAGCTAAGACATTTCTCCCAGGCTTAAAAAAATGAAATATATAATCGTTCCTCAGCCGGTGTGAGTGCTTGGATGGTGGAGAGAAGTAGATATTAGGGTGGGCAGTTTGGCTAGCAGTCCATTCTTTGCCAACAGGCCTCCAAAGAGTTCTATGTAATCATTCTTAAAGCACACCATGATCTTTCACTTTCCTTAGGGAGGCATTAAAGATATGATTAACTAGGAGGAAATAAGGTTTTAAAAGTATCCTTGCCTGACAACTTCAAGCAGGGGAAACTGGAGATAGACTCTTAACAGAGAGCAGGAAACAGTCAGAGGTCAGTAGTACAGAGTAAGGACAGAGATCATAGAAGGAAAGGGTGGCATGGGTGTCCAGCACATCAGGAACATCTCATTTATGAGAACAAGATACTGAAAGTGTTCAGGGAGGGCAGGCCCCCAAAGTGACAGCTCAGAGGATGCTCTTGCTGGAGTGAAAAACCAGGTGAGAGTTCTATTCCTGTTTCATTGTTACCATCTTACAGAGCCCATCTACCTAAAGACTATATCTGACTACAAGACAGTCATAGAGAGGGGGCACCTGGACACCTGGTTGGAACATCTAGACTGACAAGATCATGACCCTCCCCATACCTTACACCAGTTCCAATTTCTGCCATAATCCCTCTAGGAAGCCTTCAGATAGCCATACTATGCCCTATTACCAGCTACAAGCCCTTCTTCTATATAAAAGCTCTGCAATCTCTCACACACACTTTCTCTTCCCCTCCCCTTTTATCTCTCCCCTTCTTAAGCTCCAACCTGTGAATACACTTCTAAAACTCACCTCTAACATGAATTTCAGTATTTGAATTCTTACAAGTCCCAAAGGCCCTGGCTAGAGACAGCTTTGGTGGCCAAGATCAGAGTAAAGGTCAAAGCCATACTTACTCCGGTGTCCTCACGTTTCCCCATATCTAGAGATATACCAGCCTTCTACTTCTACATCCTCTCTCTTGTTTTGATTTGGGTACAACTCCCTAAAGACTTGTATGTTAAAGCCTTGGGTCCCACTGGTAGTAGACCAAGTCCCAATGGGTGATTGAATCATGGGGTCTCTGACCCTGTTGGTTTTTTGGCCAGCACAAGGTGAGCAACTCAGTTTTCCATTATGCTCTATTGTGCTGGTCTACCTCCCTACAGTCTAGAAACAGCCCTCTGCCAACCATGGACTGAAAGCTTGGCCACTGTGAGCCAAAATTCTTCCTTTTTCCTTGAGTTATTTTCAAGGGTATTTTGTCATAATGGCCCATTTAACACACGGCCCAACTGCCCAACGTCACTCTTACACCAAAAACAGAACAAACCCCTTTGTGTACCCAAGGTTTCTGGATGGAGCTCTGTAGCTCACACTATTCCTCTCATTCATCTCTAACAGACTTATACAGCCAGCATTAGAGCTTGACCACAAGCTCCAGACACCTTCCAGCCTTTACAGCTTTGGTGTACATCTTTCTACCATCAGGACATCAACTCTCCCTTCTGCATGAAGTTTTCATTGACATCCCATAATCTGGCCTAGCCAACATTTTAGAAGAATCCTGACAGAGGAAGGAGACTTTTGGCTGGCAGTGTCCCCCTTTAAATGCAAATGTCATTGTCTGTATTTTGTCTGCCTTTTCGACATTTCTTCTTATACTGAATAGACAGACCCATCTAATGGTCAGTCTTTCAAGAATGCCGTGTGTGTGTGTGTGTGTGTGTGTGTGTGTGTGTGTGTGTGTGTGTGTGTTTGTGTGTGTGTGTGTGTGTGTGTGTGTGTGTGTGTGTGTGTGTGTGTGTGTGTGTGTATGTGTGTGAATGAATGAATGAATTGCCAGGGCACTACAGTGATAAAAAGTGCCACATGCAGTTAGCCAGGAAAAGACCCAGCACCAGGAGAATGGACTCACACAGAGTGAGATAGAGAATGCTTCCAAACCTGTAGTTGTCTGCAGCTACATCTAATGCCACAGAGATTTAAAGTAAGTGCAGTCTCCCCACCTCCACCCCCATTTTCAACAAACAGCAAGGCTGGTGGCTTTGTTATGTAATTGTGTCTTTATAGTGAGGAAGAGCACAAAGTGTGTAAGCAAGCCCCGACACACATCTCAGAAGTAAGACTGCATACGTGTGAACCGCCTCGGCCTCACACTACTTTGGGATTCGGGATAAGAAAAAAGAAAGATGAGAACTTGAGAACTGGAAGAAAAATAGGTTAAAATGGTCTGTTTGGAGCCTCCTAAACAGCGGCGGAGTGTCGAAATAAAGAGAAGGATTATTGAAGAAAGAGAAAAAGCCAAGCCTGGCCTCTCTTGATAGCACCTGCCTGAGGATCTAAGGGCAATAATGGGTCCAGGCAGTGTGCAATCCACCAGCTCCTCCTATCAAATGGTCCTTTAACTGCTGTTGAAAGGCAGCACGCTTGAGACCACAGCAAAATAAGTGCTTCTGTCCTTCACAGCACCTGGTCACAACTGTCTCTTATCATACAGAAATGCTTCAGCTGCCTCCAAATGTGGTTCCCCTAGCATTTGGCATGTGCTCTATCTGCCTCCACCTTCACAGCAAGTATTGCACTGTGAGTGGCTCAAGATACCTTCACTGAGCCCCAAGGCACTGGACCTCTGTGTGAGCCTTCCATACTGGCTTCTCTGAGGAACTGTTTGCCAGGGAAAACTTGGAAACAAAGGGGCTGAGATGATTGCATCACCTCTGATACAATGAAAATTCAGAGGCAGGTGGACACCTTAGCCCTTTATACTAAGAGGTACCTCCAGTAACAAGTGGCATATTTTGAACCTGTTGAATAACTTTCAGCATCTGAACTCACATTCTTATTTATAGAAATTGAATAGGATCTTACAGTCAAAAACTCCAGAAGTTAGGATTAGTTCAAGCTGGCCTTCCTTCTCCCACCTGGTATTGGCTAGGCTTTGAATAACAAAACAGACATACACAATGACATCTTCCCTCTCTGTGATGATAATGAGGCAGGCTGGCCATGCCTCAGGAGGAAAGAGGACATGCTTGGGATGGAGAAGGAAAGGCAATGGAGGACGGAAACAAAAATCATGCTATGCCTGTGGCTCCACACTGCTGAGAAAAAGCTGTGATCTGGGGAAGGATGGAGAAAGGGGGGCAACATGAATGAAGCTGGGTGCTGCTATGAGAGTCTCATTTCTGCCTGCAAAGTCTCAGAGTTAGCTCATGTCACTGATTCATTTAAGTCATCTGTGACAAAAATAACTTTTCTCCTCTATGGAGTCAAGAAGAGGGTAAAGAGAACCATACTCAGGTGGATGCCGAAGCAGGACTCCTCTGTTCATCTCATGGACAGCTTCCTTATTCGAGCTTTGTGTGTTTCTTACATCCTTTACATGATTGTAAAGTCTTGAAAGGCAAGGTCTAAGCCTTATTTTCTTTATGTGTCAAGTCGAAAGTATACACTAAGTATTTGAATGCTGCTCCATCTTTGACAAATTTCAAGAGGGAAATAACACAAAGACTATATATGTTTCAGGTCTGGGTTATATGACTAAAAACACTGCATGTCTCTTAACAACCATATCTGCCAACACAATTGCATATGCATCCCTCCATACCTTATCACATCAGAGGGAACCAACTCAAAGAAGACAGTCTCCTTCCATTCATGGATGCCTTGGGAACAAAGCAGGAAGGCTTTCCTTTGTGAAGTTCCAGAAAGAGTCTCACCCACAAGCACATCTCCTTTCTATCTAAATCAAATAAACCAGCAGTGTCTGAAGCAAACTCAATGGTGTTTGGTGGACTATTACTTTTCTAAAATGAAGAACATAGCATTTTGATTTGTACTGGTAGCAAAACTTCAGTATTAATAACAATCCAGGACAGCCCAGCAGGTCACATGATATTTTAAGTTAGGACTCCCACAACATTCTTTACTAATCCATGGCATGTACATATGTAAAGAAGAGCTCCACAATCAGAAGATGACTGGGCAATATGAGGATGACTCTGCCTTGCTAAAGTGTAAGGGTCTTGGCAGGAATAAAGATAAAAGGCCTCCTGGGACTCGCTTCGGCTATAAGACTATTGAAAGGATGAATCCCAAGGAACTGGAATTCCCCAGGAGTATCATGTTGGGAGAAGGAAAATGCTGGGCTCCTATGCAAGCCAGAGGGAAGCTTATTTTGCAGAAAGAGAAATCATATAGTTCTGACAGTTTGTCAGACCTTATTACAGAAGAGACTGGAGGATAAACAACATTGAGGGGCAAGATTACATTTTGACCAAGACTTCATTTATGCATATGTTAATTGTTTTATTTTATATGCATAGATGTTTTGCCTAAATATGTCTGTGAATCACATCAGTTGCTGGTGCCCATGGAAATCAGAAGAGGGCCTTGGATCTCATAGAACTAAAGTTATGCATAGTTTTAGGCTAGCATGTAGATGCTGGGAATTAATTGACCCTTCATGTCAGGATCCTCCAGATAGATTGGAAAGGAGTTACAAGGTCTTGCTCCTCTTCTCAAAGTAGCCACATTGAATAAATCTCCATTGTCTGTTTTACACTGTTACTTGTCTTTTGAATCAGGCTCTGGAAGCATGGGCTGTTAGGTCTGCTAAGGCCTACAACCTCTTTTATTTCTTATATGCCAAAGCCTAACAACATAAAAACTTTCCTTTCTATATTTCTTTAGTGTATTCAAAATAACCCAAACATGAAGAACAACATCCTCAAGGAACAGAGCATAAAAGCACTCATATTTGTGACATTCATTGAAACTTGCCTTGAACTCAACCTGTCACTTGACCTTGACTCAACTGTGTGAGACCTGAGAAGCTCCACTGCACTCTGTTTGATGGTTAATTTAGATAGTACTTATAGAGAGGGGGCATCTCTGAGGCTGTTTCCAGAAGAGAAGAACACAAGGATCCATGGACTAAGGAGGTCAGCATCTCCCTCATCAATTTGAAATTATACCATTGAAACCACTGAAGACCTTAACAAAATAAAAAATAAAATAAGGGCAAGCCCTTCTCTATGTTTGAGCTAAAATATTCATATACTCCTGCTCTGGAAAACTTTCTTTTCAGGTTATCAGGTCTTTGGCTTGTATTGAAAGTTCTAGTAGAGCTGTGAGCCAAACCCTATAATCTCTAGACAGATATCACATGGGCAGATGATAGGTAGGTGGATCCCATTTGTTCTGTTTCTCTGAAGCATACTGGCTACAAGACACACCCAGTCCACATGTTTCAGGCCTGAAACATATTATGTCCACTGCTCTGCTTCTTCCATGGTTCTCTGAATTCTTTACACAATAGGCTTTGGTGACTTGAGGGCTTATGTGGAATGACTCTTCCTTATTGACTTTTGCAAAAATTCATACTCATTTTCCTAGTCCAAGTTTTTAGAGATCATTTCTTATTCCAATTACTTTTTATTTTCAGGGATTTCTTTTGTCCTATGAGTGTTCTTTAAACATACTTCATCTTGTGGCAGTATGCTCATGCACTGTCCATTTCTGTCATGTGCAGTCCTGGGAAGGCAGATAGCACATACAAATTGAATATCTATCATCTGAAAATAAGAAATCTGAAATGATCCAGAATCTGAAGAATTTTTAGATGTCACCTCAATGCCACAATTGGAAAATTCCATTCTATAAAAGGGTATTTCTTGTGGAAAAAAAGTTTAAATTGTATAAAGTTACTTTCAGGCTACAGGGCATATATAAAACATTAATGAATTTTGAATTTAGATTTGGGTTCCATCCCAAGACATATTGTTGTGGCTATGCTAATTCTTCAAAATCTAAACAAAACTGAAATCTGAAACACATCTAGTCCCAAGAATTTCTGGTTAGGGCTATTCAACCTTCATTATTTGTTTGTCTAGTCGATTCCTTGACACTCCCCAACCACAACATAATCTCTTCTAGTATAAGAATATCAAGGCAATTTAAAAATTGGTGAGTGTTCAAATGGCTGTTAGGAAGGAGGTTTGTTCAACAGTGCTTCAGGCGAGGATGAATATGAACAAGCACAAAGGTGCTAGAATAAGTCCTCTAGAGCCTGCAAGTAAAGTGTACGCAACAGACTGCTTTGACAGGAGTGATGAAATGAAGCCTGCACACCGTGATCTCTGTGTGTCCCTAGACTCCACAGTGGAATGACTGGTGTTATCATATCAAGGGGCACCTCTGCCCTCCAGCATCCAGCTGTGTTAAGCCAGTGTGAAGCAGTGGCTAGAGATGGTAGAGGGAAGGAAAGAGAGCAGGTGTCAGAGACTATGCTCTTCTTTCAAAAGCCACAGCCCATGCCAGAAACCCTTTCCACTCATCCTCACTCCCTAGAGGGATTGATGTCCTTCTTCCCCTGTCCCTCCCATTGCCAGTTTCGGGCCTTGACTGTCCTTTGTTGTCTACCCATGCGCCATGGAAGAACCTTTGTAAAATTCACTTTCTAAAACTCTCCTCAAATAAACTAATTTGAGCATGTCATTTCCTGCCACTGCAATCTCTCATCACTGTAGGTAGCTTGCCCAATCTGCCCAGAGACTTTTACTCCATCCTAAGGACAGAGCTGCAATCTCTGATCACTGTAGGTAGCTTACCCAATCTGCCCAGAGACTCTCAATCCATCTCAAGGACAGAGCGTGGCCAAAGTTATTAAACAAAGCATTCTGCCAAGGCTGGCTCAGAGTGTCAGAAAGTTAAACGCAGTATTGAGCATGTCTTTTTTTTTCTCTCTCCCTATAGCAGGCAGCTCAAAGAATCAAAAAGGGAGCTTGGCAAAAAGAAATAGTTTTGGAAAATAAATCCATCTGTAGTCTTGCGTTCATGTTTAACTCTTTCATCTTGTTCTCCCTTACTAGATGGTCTGTATAAAGCTTGTACCTGAGATGAGATTTCTTCATGGCTCTTTATCTGCCAACAGGTCATGTCCAGCCTGGCAGATCACCTAGAGGAAAAACCATAACTAGAAAGGTTCTAAGTATACACTTCCTACCATCAATTTGGGTCCACAAAGAGCAAAGAACTAGTCTGATGAGTGGGACAGACAGGATACATCTACACATTATAATGACTATATTGTAGAAAAGGGGATGGAAATGCTGTTTCCCCCATGTTAGGGTAAGGTATGGCTTCAAGAGCTGTATCTGCTTGCACAAATGTATTAGCCCATGGTGAAGCCAGATTATATGCTACTTCTGATCCTATCCCTAGACTCACTCATCTCTAGCACATGGTAGCAAAACATTTTTAACCCTGCCCTAGGTATTTCTCTTGCCTTTGGTACCTATGTGTCAATCACTTCAGTGGTTTGCATATTTAAGTCTTGAACACCTCTGAGTAGGGAGAAGCTCAAAGCTTAGGAGACAAACTATAGTTCAGGCTAAGGGCTGCTAATACCATGAGCATCTATGACCTCATGCTTACATAATTGTACAAAGGTATGGCCCTATTTGGTTCGAGAAAGGGGAAGGAAGAAAGCAATCTGGACCACATCCTAACGAAACTGTCTGTGTGCTATGCAAACACTATCAACAGGAAGGAAGAGCAGGAAGGTGAGATTTAGACTCTCAGAGCTGCTCAGGGGCTCAGGGAGGCTCCCATGTTGGAAGGCAGTGGGGCAGGGTTGTCTCTATTTTTTTCACTAAGTGACCTTGGCCACACACCATTTCACCTCCTTGTGGTGCCACTGTGTCTAAGTGATTGCCTGGGCTGGGGTGGAAGTGAGAGACAGCTGGTAAGTAGGCAAGCATCCTCCCTGGAGAGCAGTTGTCTAGTTAGAAAACCCCCTTCTGCCATCTGAGTCGGGGAAACAGACGAAGCAGGAGGCAGAACCAGCAAGTAAATGCAGCCTGAGTGACTGGAGGCTTGTCCTTTTCCATCTACGTCCTGTAGAGCCTTTTTCCTGTGGTTTGTGAGAAGGAAGGGAGGTAGGACTCCCCAGGGTATGGAAAAATGACCCCTTCTAGAGATAAGGAAATACAGGATTCTCTAAGTGCAGCAAGCTCATTGGCTCTCTCTAGATAGTTAATTAAGGTAATGCAGTTCCCATAGGAGCAGGATGTGTCTCTCTGCCACTGGGATGAGTGATACTTTGCTCAGCCTGTTCTTTTGTACCTGGGCAGGCATCACCCCTGCCCATTTTCTGTTGCTTCTCTTCACTACTGGCCCTGGGACAATTGTGTCTCTTTCAGGGAAACACATGTAGTTAGGCTAACTTGCTGTTTGTTAATGGTGGGGAGGATGGACAAGGCCCGCCTTCTCACTCCTCTTGACCATCACCAGTAGCAGATCATATTGAGTAGGTCACAATGAGAATCTTGGGGGTACATGGGAACAGGAAACAGCTAAAAGGCTAAGACATCTCTTGTTTTACTTGTAGTGTATACTGAGACTGTAGGATGTAAAAGTAACTCCCTTGGGCCAGATGGAAAAGCCCAGAAGAGCCTCACAAGTGTTTTAACCTGAGGGAAAATGAGCCTTCTGCTGTGTTTCAGATGCTGACCAAAGAAATATAGCTAGAATAAATTAGACCTCAGCCTTTAGTGACTCAGGTCTACAGAGAAAAGAGTTCAAGACTTAGTCGAGAGGAACTCAAGCCTCAGGTGGGCACAGGGAGGGGTGTGGAGTACCTTAGGAATGTGAGTCAGAGAGCAGAAGGCTGGGAGGAGAATAGAAGCCAGACCAGGGGTCTGGTCTTTGGTCCCCAGCACTGTGCCCACCAGCTCGGGACTTAGAAGTAGTATCTGTGGTATCTGTTCTTCTGGCTTTGTTGGGTCCCTCTCATGATCTCTCTGTGGCTTCCCAAGCCTCTGTGTTTCGGTTTCTAAATAGCAATGCCCATTTCTATGTTCTGAGGCTCACCTTTAGGCTACAGACCTCTGTTCTCTCATTCACACAGAACTAGAGTTTGTATCCTCCAGGCAGCCATCAGCAGGCTGCCCATCGGGGATGAATGCCTGAGCCATTTTGTGGGTCTCTGCCTGAGGCAGAGCTGGCACAAGGCTTCCTTCCTTGCTTTGCCTCCCTGCTTCTGCTCTCTCTCCTAGGATGGTTTCCCTCATATGTTGTATGCATCTGGTCCTTACTTCAAGGTATCTGTAATTCTCACACTTGCTTCCTGACCAGTAGAACCCATAAGAAGAGAGAGAATGAGAAGGTTTTGAGTTGTACAGAAAAGTAAGTGGAAGGGAAAGGCTTCTCTGTAGCCAGGGAGCAGAGCAGAAAAGATGACCTCTGCCTCTGCAGAAAGCACAGTAGACACATAAAACCTGAAGCCTGGAACAGTGGGCAGAGGGATGCAAACATGGCTAGTCTTTAGTAGTACAGAGGGACAACTACTGGGAGACATGGGTGTGAAAAGAAATGTGCCTAGGATCATAGAGACAACGCCATGAATGACAAAGGTGCCTAAACCTATAACTATGGATACATAAAGGTCAGAAATCTGGTTTAACAAAGAAGGGCTGTGAAGCACAGAGCTAGAATACCCAGAAAGAAAGATCAAAGCCATCTTCTAATGGCCCTTGTGTGCCACACTATGGGGTATGTTCTAGGCTGCAGTATGAGTTGCTGTCCCAAGGGTCTGCACAGGCTGAATGGCGGGACAGAATTCTTAATTGGAAATAATGAAGTAGTAGGCAGGAGAGAGGATGGTAGGGAAGACACTGCTACTGCCAGCCGCAATGGGATCACTGACCTCTGCACTTCTTAAGGATCATTTTTTTTTCTTCCAGAACACACTCCACTCACTCATTCTTACCATCAGAGAAATGTCTACATAGATGCTTTCTTATAACCTCACTGGAAGAAGTTAAACAAGGTTGTCAGTTGGACTTCTGTAAGGGTTCTTTGGGGCTCACAGGATTCCCACATGTTCTTTGGGCTACTTAATAGCCCTTCTATTCACAGTTGTATGGATAAGATGCTGTGCATTTGAAAAAGTTTAATAATCTACTTGTTTGCCTTTGTATCCACTGAGTTCCTTCTATGTCCCTGACGTCATTGTGCTAAGCATTTAAAGATTCATTACAAAAGCAAAAGACAGAGACACAGGCACATTCTCTTCATACAGAAGGGGAGTCGACACAATACAGACATGCAGAGATTTGATACATGTCATGATAGGACACTATTAGTGGTGTTCAGAAAATATATAGGGGCTGGGGAAATAATCCCTAATCTGATAGGTCATGAAAAGTCTTCCAGACTTTTCATATACGTGAAAAATCTGAAAAAAAGTCTGGAAAAAGAGTGGCATATACGTGAAATTTTTGAAAACTGGATGTTTACAGACATATAGGACAACTAACTTTAAATGTCCTTGGATCAAGTTTATACAGCTATTTTTGTTTGGAATCAGTATTTTGGGACTGGTGAGATGGCTCAGCAGGTCAAAGCACCTGCCAGCAGGCATGATAGCCTGGGTATGATCCCAAGGCCCACATTGGTAGAAGGAGAGAACTGACCCTAACAAGTTTTCCTCTGATCTCTATACACATGTGCACACCTCCACACATACAAGATACATGCACAATAAAAGAAAATAGTGTTTGCGTGGCTGATGGGCTTGAAGATAGATTAAGTAATGAACTCAATGTGAGCTTGACAATACAGTGGTTATCACTCAGATTGTAACAAGGGCTCTGCCCTCTGGAGGCTCCTTCATATCCACATACTTCATCTGCTGTCACATCAGCCACCACCTTCCCCCTCCAGAGGAAGAGGAAGCAGTTAATCCAGAACACTGGACCTGACACTGGTGAAATCATGTTATCATGTTTCAATATTTAATGTCCTGAGATAAGCATGTATCCTTTTGTAAGTCAGTTTCGACATGTATCCATGTGGAAAATATAGTCTGCCTGACTGTGCTCTTTAGGATTGCAGTGGTCATAGAATGCCTAATGAAGAGAGAAGATAAAGGCCTGTTTGAGTGCAGGGAGGGAGGGGTTAATGTTTGCAAACTCCCTGTGTGGAAATACAGTTGTGCCCTGTCTCGTGTCATATTTTCCAAGTATCCAAATGCATGCCCACATCACGGATCAACATTACACATTTAGTTATTGTGCTTCTATGCCTGTGGAGATGCGGTACTCACCCTTCAGAGCAAAACATATTCCTTACTCTCTTTATTTTAGGAGCTTATGATACAGAGGAGATAACAGCTACTTAAATGACAGGAAGCAGGGGGCCTGCATAGGCAATTGGATGATAAACACCAGATGGGGAGGAAAAGAAACAAGCCCAGTTTTAACCCTCCATGCACAGACACAAGCCAATCAGACACAGGAAGCTCTGAACAGGGGGGTATTGTCTTTCACTGTGCCTAGCATCCCCATTCAGGGCAAAAGACAAGGAGGCCAGGACAAAGGCAAAGGTGAACTGCTAGGAGTATAGACACAAAACCTCAGGTAAGAAAAAAGTCCTTGGGGTCAGTGCTTTATCTGCCGTTCTGACCCAAGCACTTTCATTCAAGCAATATTGGTCAATTAAATACCTAAGTCCTGTACAGAAAGACATGGTTCTTAGAACATGATCCCTGCTGACTTGTCTCCATAGGAAGAGATTTCATCTGGAATATGAGTGACTTAGTTGTTTTTCTGAACTCATTATCACTAATCATGAATCTTTCATAATAAGCTCAAGTCAGTAGATGGCAGTGGGCAAATTGACTTGGCTACCTTCTGTGGTGAGGGCAGGGTTGGGCCTACTCCTATCTCATACAAGTAGAGAGAAAGCTGCTAGCTGTTGTATTGTTTTCCCATACTTGGTCTCTTATCACTAGCTCAAGCTTTGGCAGTCAGCCCTCCTTTGCTCTCTTGGAGGTCTTCTAGGGATGTTTCTAGAAAGTCTATTCAAGTCTCACTTGTTGAAACCCCTTGATAGCTCATGCTGCCATGGGGTTGTCATTCAAATAATTCAGAGAAATACATCATGGTATAGGGTTGGAGATAGTTTCCTTTCTGTGCTCTGAATGAGAGCCACAGTGTGTTATGTGTTTGCAAACCAAGAATAGCCGGCTTGTGGCATATGTAACACGGCCATCCCATTTCATACTATATTCTCATCTACCCACCTCCCACTTCCCTCCATTACAGGGATCGCTTCAACCTCTCCATGCACCTTACGTAGCCTCAGCATCATCTTTAGCTGTCCAAATGAAATTTGTGAAGGCAAGGCTAATGTACTTTCTCCACTTGTCTTTTATAACATATACCTATTATGCCTACCATCACTCCATGTTTATAGACGTATTCGGTTGATAAAAAGTGCTTTCTTGAAATGAAGGGACACTGTAGCATGTGCCATTCCTAAACCAGATGTCTTTGAGACAATAGTCAGCCTCATACACAGACCTAATCCTGGACTCTCTCCAACCCTTCTCCATGGTGACTCATGCTGGCTGCCAACATCCTAACATGCCTGAATCTATACCACACAAAAGTCACACTTCTGGAAGTCACAAGGTCATGTTCGGTGGTACCCCCAAAAAAACCTTCAAAAGAAGAAAGAATGCTGCAGATATATCATAAGAATGTTTTTGTTAACTAACCAGAAAAATAACATCACAAACTGTCTTTGTGCCTGACAGCATTCAAAGCCCTTCCTGCTTTAATTAGCATCTCACAGGCTCACCAAAACAAAGCTAGGGGCAGAGATACATTTCAAATCCTGGATCTGAAGATTTTAAAAAGTGATATTGTGAACAAGTCATTTGTCCCGCTGGACCTCAGCTTCTGTCTCTCTGTCTCTGTCTCTGTCTCCCTCCTTCCCCCTCCCCACTCACTCTCTTATACATACACACACACACACACACACACACACACACAGGGTGATGTCCAGAGTCCTAGCTGTGTAGGCCCCTCCAAGCCCCAGCTCTTGCCTTACTTTCCATTGATCTATGTTGATGTTGCTAGCTGCACACATGCTGCCAATGAGAATGTCATTCAAACATCAAACATAGGTGCCTTTATGGACACAAAAACCTCCTTGTCCTCTGATAGGCAGGTATATTTGAAACTCTTAACTATTGCAGTCTCTTCCCACTTGAGAAGACAGAACAAAGGTAGAAGGAGAACCTAGGAAAGAGATGTGGAGAAGTACAGCCAGGATGCCAATGCTGAAATGAACAAATATAATCATGCCTTCACCCCTTATGCAGATTCTTAGCAGGGTGGGGAAAGTACAAAAGAAAACATTTCCTCTCACTTCCACAAAACATAGAATCATAATATTAACAAGAAAATAAAGACATGTACAAAAATTAGCATTGCAGTGGCTGATGGCTTCTTTAATGTTCTCACCATGGGAACTCCAAAGTCAGAAGGAGTATGTGGTGCATTCTGTTTGCTAATACTTGGGAGATGCCTTCAATTCCACTTTGCTTTATGAACTACATAACTAATATGGCATCTCCAGAGACAACCCAATGGATCTGGCTTTCAAGATGCACTCGATTATGTCTGAATCCTCTTACTCAACTGCTTTCTAGTTGCAAGTACTTGATTCTATCTTTCCAGATGATTTCCCCTCAACATCATTCTTCATTGTTTGGAAAATGCATTCTGAGAATCATGTAGGTGCCTAAAAGTTGCATAGCCCCAAACCTTATCTATTTTACATTTTCACCTATTATACATACATACATACATACATACATACATACATACATACTGTGATCCGTTTTAACTATTGGATTAGGCACAGTAGTAGATTAGTAACAGAAAAGCTGAATGTATGGATAATATCAGTATCCATAAGTCTGAAATGGAAGGAACATTATAAACTCAAAACTACTATAGGCTACATAGAAATATATCATCTCAAAAATTATGATAGAATATTATAACATGGTGTTAATAAACTCCTATGAATGTTGTCTGTCACTGATAAAATGCAATGTACCCTATGCTGGACAAAGGACTGACTTAATGTACGTGCTGTAGATTCCCCCAGATGGTACAAGAGTTCATCACTCTGGTCAGAGCAAGACACAGTTTCAAGCTTACAAACTGCTTACCTCTGGAATTTTCATTCAGTATTTTGGACTACGATGAATTACAGATAACTGAAATTCTGTACAATGAGCCAACAGACATGGCTGGCTAAGACACTGGTCACCCATGTGGACATTAGATTGGGTTCCTGCTCCTTTCTAAGGTTACATGGAATAAAAGGCTGTCTCCTACTCCTGGAGTCCTAATAGCCTTTGAACCATGAAACAAGTAGAAACAAGATGCACTCTGGTAGCTTCATCAAAATCTGTTAACACAGTCCATGATCAGCAGACTAACCAAAGAGGAAGGACCTGAGGACACAGCTATCTAACCACACAGATTATTCCTAAGAAACTGGGATCAAAATTAACTAGAACGTTCTGGAAAGGCAAAGGAAGCCAGGGAATAGGCCTGTGAAGATGCTGACCCATGCAGGTGTCCTTATCACCGAGGCTGTGGACTTCTCTCTCCTCCTATAGTCTAGATTCCCTTTCCTTGTCCTAACACAGGCACATAGATGACTTCTGAATTTAAAGGGCTGTTGGCTGGAGCCAGTGGTGTGGTGTGTATGCCAGAAGAAAAATGACAATGCTAGCAACCAAATTCTAACTTCCATTTCCTAAGGAGTCTTGCCACAGCCCGGAAGCACAGCAGATAGTGAGCCTAGGATTAATAACATATTAATTAATTAATTAACATTTAGTGGCCTTCAGACTCGAGTGAGGAGTCCTATGCCCAATTCTGTTCTAACAAGTTTTATCTGATCATAATCATATATTTCATCTGTCTAGAAAAAGATAATTACAACCCAAAGGCTAAGGTGTTGGATCTGTTCTGATACAAGAACTCAAGTGGGAGCAACTAGGAGGGACTAGCTCAAAGGACTTCATGACTGGCTTTTTGTCACCTCACCCAGGATAAAGCAGGTATTCTAGATCAATCCATTAAGTAAGGCATTGAAAAACTGTTCCTTAAGTTGGTTAGAAAGTTGTCAGTAGGGACTCAACAGTAACAACACCTACATAAGCAGAGGCACTGTACTGTAGTTCTCCCTCATGTGCAGTGGTAAGAATGCTCACTTCTTATGCAACTACCTCTAACATCTTGTCAGGGATATAGTGGCAAATACTGCCTTCACTCCCATGGGAGCTCTTTTTGTAAACTAAAACTTTCCAGAAACATTTTGCGAAAGACATCTCCATCTGCTGACCTTCTGGGTTCAATAACATCAGTTGTCCCCAAGAAGAAGTTCCCATAGTGTCCCCAGTGATTTCTCTCCTTGCTAGATGTGAACACCTACATGATTTGCTACCAAATATCAGTGGTTACTTAACTCCAAGCCCATAACTATGAGCATTGGAAGAACCTTGGTGACCCTTCTCCTGCCCGAAGGAAATGTTCATCTATGTAGCCTGGAGTCAGGTTACAGTATGCCAAGAACTGACCCTACAGAAGCCACATTGGATTGATGCTCTCAGAAGTATGTGTGCAGTTTCTCAAACCTTACTGATAAAAGTAGACAGGGCTAGCAACAGCTGAGTGGTAACATTATATATGCACATCCAAAAGATATTTATTATCTGAAAGACACTGTTTAGAAATCGTGTTTCTACTTAATTTGTGATAAATGATTACTAAACTTGTTTGTCAATGTAATAAAAAAAAAAAAAAAACCACTGTGACTCATAGAGCATTCTCAATTAGATTCACATAGCATATTATCTAAAAAGAGTAAGAAGCATACTGCTCTCACAGGAGAACCAGGCAATTGCTTGCCTGAACTTCCCTTCCCACCTCCTCCCCAGGCAGCCCTCTGCCCTGTACAGTCTATCCCAGACAGACTTCCTTCTGCCAAAGCAAACTGATTACCCTAAGGTGGAGGATGGATGGTCAAATAAAGGGTTATCTTTTGCCCAAACGTGACTGGAAAGATTATAAACCATGCTGAGGCCACTCCTCTACCTGGACAGAGAAGGCTAGATCTAAGAGCAGAGCTAGCCTCTGGAACATGAGGACTATAAACTCAGACATGGCTCAGCCTGCTGCCATGACATCCTTTCTCCTATTAATAGCAACTCTGTCCCATTCTGCTTATCCAAGAAAATGAAATGAATGAGGCTTGGCTCCAAGTATGAGAGAGAATAAAATCCAGGAGAGCAATAAATTGGAGCACAGAGTGGCAGACACCGTAATCCGCTGGAATGCCTCTCTGGCTCAAGGAAAAGTACCTCTTTGGGGAACCAGCAAAGGAAATCAATGCCCATAAAAGCATCCAGAGCACAGGCAACAGCAGAAAAAATAGACACTGTTGACCAGGACATGCGGCAGATTGCAGGTTGTAAAACAAAATAGAAAGTCATTAAAAAGGTGGGCAAAGGGCATGTTTGCACGATGCAGATGTCACTGGGGACCTGTGTTAGGGGGGCTCGGGACTTCTCATTAGCTGGGAGGTCAGTATTGTCTATATGACTCAGGGCTCCCACATGGTTGATCCCTGCTCAGCAGCATGGAGGTGAGAAGCGGTTACACTTGGCTACAATAGGCATACGTGGTAGCACGTTCTGACCAGCTTATCCGGTTATTAATACATCACAAGCATATTGAGCTGTATTCATTTAGGGTTCGGGTTGCTTTAACCAAAGACTGTTCTGGGAAGCCTGCCAGGGCATGTATTTCTGGAAGGAGTTCCCTTTCCTATCTCATACAGCACCTTTTGATCCACCAGAGGGCAGAGTCAACTCGTGAGACCCAGGCTTAGGAACCTTGTGGGGTAGTGTGCAGTAGGAAGGATATCTGTAGGACAGGACCAGAAAAGCAAGGCCATAAACAAATTTTTCTTGTACAGGAAGTGGAGAAACACTTCCCAGAACTTCTGGAACAAAACAACTGACAATAGGACCTGAAAAGGAGCAAGAGTAAAATGTCATGGGTATGTTGTGACTCAGTTTCCCAACATTTGAAAGAGAAGGTGCTTGAATCTTTTCATTGTACTTATAAATCAGACTGCCTTTTACAGATAATCAAGAGTATTTCTCGTAATACAAGAGGGACAGCTGGCGGAGCCGGGCTCTAAGTGCATAGCCAACAAAGCAGAAGGCCTGCCTGGAGGGCTTTGCCCAGGCTTCCCACATCTCTTCCCCACTGGCCTTCTGCAGGCCTCTACCTCAGGCATCCTCATTCTAGCCCTTCCTTGCTTTTCATTGTCTTGACTACCTGCCTCGGTTCCTCTTGTCTTGGGAGAAATAAAACTAAGCCCCAAAATAACTCCTGGGGGAGAATGACAGCAGCTGCATGTCCCTCTGCCTGTCACCATCCCAGAAGATAACCCCAGAGTCCTGCATGCTGCCAGCTGTGGAGTGAGCTTTGATTTCCAGAACTATTGCCTATGTTCCACAATAGCTCAGCCTTCATTTATCAGAGAGAAGAGGATGATGGAGGAACAATAAAAAATACCTTCCCAGGCTGGGCGGTGGTGGTGCATGTCTTTAATCCCAGCACTTGGGAGGCAGAGGCAGGTGGATTTCGGGGTTCGAGGCCAGCCTGGTCTATGGAGTGAGTTCTAGGACAGCTAGGGCTAAACAGAGAAACCCTGTCTCAAAAAACAAAAACAAAAAACAAAACAAAACAAAAAACCCTTCTCATCCCATAATAACTAGTAGCGGCATTGGTCATCAACCCCAGCAGTGTCCATGGTATGTACTACATGCCAATCACATGGCTTCATCAAGAACTAACTCCACAGTTGGGCTGGAAAAAAAATCAAATTTCTCTGATATTGTTGTGTTCTTAAACCAACCCCATGGAAGAACAAATCAATCAGGTTCTTCTTTTGGAATAGAAAGGAATGGATTCAGAATTATCTGTTTGTTAGTTTTGTCTTATTTTTACATCACAAGCATTCTCTGACATACCCAAGTAGCCAGATACCAGCTCATTCTCAATCTCTATTCCCCTACATTGTACAAGAATGTGTACTTGGACTCAAGGAACTTACAGAAAAATGATGATACTTTCTACCAATAGCTGGCACACTCCACTCCAGTCAGAACCAAAGCCAATGCTCTTTCTAGTCTTCCTCCTCCCCCTCTCTCTTACACACGCGTGCACACACACACACACACACACACACACACACACAGATACTCACACACCATATTCTTTCCTATTTCTATATACTTACAATATTACAATATGTGGGCATAATTCAGTCCAGGTTTCTTGGGCATCATAGAACATATTCAGTAATTTATTCACTAAAACCTTCTCACAGACTATTGTAGGGGTACATATGGTTAATGTGCATAAACCAATGTGCCAATGAAATAAAAGATGAATAGGACAGATAAGATGTGATAGGAAGATGGTGCTTTCTGGTTTGGAATGTACATCAGCCACGTTTATGGACCTTTATAAGTGTCTGTGCTTTACTAATCTCTCTCCATTAATATTTAAAAGAAGTTTCACAGCTTTTACAGATAAAGAGAATGGAGTGACATCCGTCTGAGTGGCTGGTAAGATTTAGGTAGAACTGGGGTAATATAGAGCTGCAACAACAAACTGGGACATAAGATGTTCTCACACGGAGCCTTTGAAATACCCCCTAGGAATATAGCTCGGAGGTACAGATGAGGTCCCAGACAGAGCCCTGAGCCCAGATCTCTGAGATGGAGAACATCACTTTCCACTGGGGAAAGAGTGAAAAGCAACAACTGCTCTCCTAGGACCACTGGGTGGTTCACGCCTGCCAGAGCTGTGAGCTCACTGGAAGGAGCAGACACTGAGGAGCCCAGACTAAAACTGAAGGCCAAAGGGTCATTAACCAAAAGAAATGAGTAAGGTGAAATAATAATGTGAAACAGTTATCAGCATGCACTGGGCACCGTGGTAACCTGTTTATACACCCTATTTTAAGTGCTGCATCCAAAAAATGCAAAGAAACTGAAACCTAGTGTATTGCCTAAGGTCACATAGTCACTACATTTCCGAGTAGGGCTTCAACTTTAGGAATGTCTCTCTGAAGATCCACCCTCCATAGCAGGGTGTTCTGTACTTCTGTACCTGCTGGTCTGTCTGTCTTGGGAGCTGGGCCAGTGGTGAACCGGAAAAACGAATGTAATTAAGACAGGCTTTTATTTTATTTTTTTAATTGAGGACTTTAACTCATTGTCATGAGCTGAGATGTAACTGTACTAGTGGCTCTCAGTTGCGTCTCATAGGCTGCAACTTGATTGTTTGCCCAACTTGTCGATTCCTTCATGACAGGATGGTTTTTGTTGTGACTCAGATGAAGTTCATGGCAGCTGGGTTCAGGGCACATCCTCAGCCACTTGTTGATTGGCTTGTCAAACGTACACAGGACATTTCTGGTTGAAGAGATTAGAGGCCAAAGAGCTTCCTACTTCTTCCCAAGAAAGAATGACGACAAGTCACATGCACATCAGCTCCTCTGCTGTCCTGCCCACTCACAGTTCCAGCCACCTTTCTCAATGACTTCATAAAACTGAACCCACAGACATACTGTCATAGGCATGATTAGGTATTATTAGGTCTCCTAATAAGACTTCTAGAACATGTCTAGGTTTTTAATATGATAGCAGAATTGTCTTTATGGATATATTTATATCAGAAATATATGACATGAACCCCAACACCCAATATAGGCACCCTTGAATGTACCTCTTCCTGCCGGGCCACCCTTTGTATGCTTCTTGTCCCTCTCTGTCCTTGCTATGGACAGTACATTTTATATGAAGCTGTAAAACTTGATGACAGCTTTCCTCTCCTGTCACATGGCCCTCAATGCTGATCCATCTGTGATATACAGCACTGACCCTCTGGCAACCTCATTACAAATGAGAAAAAAAAGAGAGGCAGAGGACACAAAGGGTGGGTTGGGGGATTGAGGAAGAGTGGTGCCATCAGGATGGTTTACATAGAAAGAACAAGAAAGGAAAGTAGAAGGAAAACACAACTCTAGAGGGTGGGGCACAAGATTCAGTATCTTTAAAGAAAGACCAGCTAAGGGGCACATGAAACTGCATTGGGAAAGACAGGTCACAGAGTTAAGGCTTCTTGGGAAAAGCTTGTGTGGAGCTAAGAGTTCCCTGAGAGTTTCTTAGTTCCCTCTTTCTTGTCTAAAGCTGTGGGACTGATATTTCCAATCAGATACTTGAGACCATGGGGGGCAAATGCAGTGCTCATAGGGGACAGGATCCAGCACATCTACAAGACAGAGGGGGCTCCCCACTTAGACAAGCCAGCATGTTTGAAGGTTTTCTTAATAAACTCATGAAGTCTGATTTGACAACACAGGCAACATTGGCTCTCAAGAAAATCCTGTTGCTTTCACAGTAACTGCCCCAGAGGGGGCTGATTTGCTAACTCCAGAGTTACCTAAACAAAGAGGGCATGTTGGAAGAGAACCTTTAGACACACCGTTGTGGGAAAATCTACATCTGCCTTTACAAGCATCCCTACACTGGGCTGTGTCCTATCTTGCCTTCCTCTATTGCTTATCACATCCTTGCTACTGTCTCTAGCAGGGATTAACTTGAATACTAGTGTGTGGGTTCATGAGTTCAGCATCTTGACAGGGTCCTGAGTTCCCAAGGCTCACATCTCCCAAAGACAGACAATCTGCATCTGTTCTGAGTGTGGGTCTGTGCCAAGTGCACAGCTCCGAGCATGATGCCTCTCCAAACACACAGCTCAGCACCAACAGCACTTTACCTACATTTCAAATTAATAGGCAGTTTAGGTGTTCCCCTTTCAGCTTCCTGTATAGAGGCAGAGGCTGCAGTGAATGGCAGCCCATGGTGTCTAGGTTATTAGATATGCCTGCAGAATGCAAGTAATTTGTGCTTCTGCTTTGTGCAATTGGCACTAATGGCACATGCATAAAACGGAGCCATCTTCCAAAACACACGTCAAAGGAATATATTTACCAGGCACAAAGGCTAGGAGCAGAAGAATTGAACTCTAATGATAACATGTTTGCAGAAAAGTGATGCACTTAAGTTATTATGTATGAAAACTATTGGCAAAATTGTCAGTCTAGGCTCATTAGAGAGAAAGAGGTGGGAGATGAACACAGAAGGGGTGGTCTGCTGGTTGGAATTGAGGGACAGAGTCTGTATGAGAACATAGATTACCAGAGGGAATGGAAAATAAAATGAGAATTAAGGCTTGTGAGGCAGAATTTAAGAGAGAAATAGGAGATTTTATAGGTCAAAGAGAGGTTGGCAAGAATAGAGCTGAGAACAGGATCCTGTAATGGATCGGCTTTTCACTTATATTTTCTGTACTCCATAGTCCTCTTACTTAAATAAATGGAGTCTGGGCATTTTCCACTAAGTTCTTCCTTCCTGCATTTCATCATGCCTCTGTCGACCTCAGGCGTCTTGTACATGACTCATTTTTTTTTTCCTTTTAGAATTCTGTGTTAGCCTCCAGTATCTACTGTTGCTACAACTTTATGCATTCAAATTTCTATTTTACTTTTTATGCTTGAACTTTGATGTGGGTTTGCATTTAATCTGAGCAGAAAATTAACACTATGACCCTGATTTTATATTCAAAGCAAATGAGGTCCTGGGAAGAAGGGCTTATGGAGGTCATTGCACAAGACAAGCTTAGTGATGAAGATGAATGTGCATCCTCAGGCTTACTCAGGGAGACCTTTCCTCCCTATCTCTACAATGGGAATAAAACCCCAACCTGTCTTAGTTTTCTCCTGTGATTTTTTTCTCCTGTAATTCAGAACCCACGTGAAGGTGACCATCAGACAAATATGAAAGCATCTAAGACATCAAAATGATGCCAGATCATCAGATAGCAGTAGGGATTGTGGGTGTACACAGATACACACACACCTTCCATCCAACCTATGCAGCTATAACACAGTACGTGATAGCCCATTATAATGACTCCACACAATGGATTTAGAGTTAAGGACAGAAAAAGTGAAGAAAGGGTCCTCCCTTGTGGATAGTCAAGCCAAGTATGCCGAGCTCACTTCAGCTGCTACTGCCATACTTCTCTCTGGGGGGCCTCCAGGTCATGATGCCTAGTAATCCCTGTAGATCCCTAGGCAGGTAGGCAAAGATTTCCACCTATTCTCATGTGAGAAAAGAAAGGAGCCAGTCAACACAGGAATTTATCTACTATTGTATAGACACTGTGTCCATGAGATCTATAAGGGGTAATTTCAGCCCATTCTCTCCACAGATTAATTACAAATTTCAACATTACAGGGAGTCTTGAACCTTTCTTGACCATGGAAAGGACTCTGGGCAGTTGTTTCCTCCAAACCCAGGGCTAGACCTACAATTGGAAATAAAATGCGATAGTCAGGACTCAGATGACAAATCATAGGTTCCTGACTTCAGTTGGGTTATCTTGGTTTTGTTACCTCTCCTCATCCTCCATTATCACTATCTGCTCCTCAAGTCTATCACTGCCTAGGAGAGTGGAGGCATTTCACCATTGCTTCAAAAAACCCTCTTGGTCTCTTAGACTGAGAAATTTCCAGAAACATGGATTCCCCATTTGAAGATGCCATTAGTTCTGGTCAGTTTCAATACCAGAGTAATCAATGTATATAGCAACTCAACAACATAAACAGAGGAAGAGACAAAGACATTTTCTGTCATTTGCTGAGTTGTAAAATCAAGCTGTTACTGGAAGGAGAGGCAGAGGGGCTCATTCTGTACTTTAACAGTAAATTCACTGATTCGTATTCTTCTCAAACTTCTTATTTACTCCCTATTAACTCCACAGCTCCTACTGGGGAACCTGCAATGGAAATAAATATATATATATGTATATACTCTTTATATGTAATTTATGAATCCACACGGCCTCATGCCAATGGGCTCATGCATTGAGTCATGCATTGAGACTCTACACCCTATAGGAGGACTGAAATGGCAGCACCACTTCACCACTTGAAATGTTACCTGGCAGAATCTGCACATGGCCAGGTAATCACAACTCGTTAACATCTCCACCCATCTGTGGTCTTGCTGCAGAAGGTCCCCAAGCTCATCAGTGATGTCTCAGTGGTAGATTGGGCTAAGACACGGGACCAGAGGCCTGCAAGCTCACTCCCACTGTGGCTTAAAATCCCATTTCCACACAGGATGGCAAAAGCAAACAATTTAATGCATTAACCTCTCCTGACTCCTCACCCAGCTGCTTTCCATCTTGATTGAAGGGTAAGGAGGTTAATTATTCCCAGGCTCCTCTTCAGACTTCACAGACCGTATCATTGCCTCTAGCAGGGGTGGGGGATGAAGGGGCTGATTTGGCTGAACCCAAATGCTTTGGAGAAGATGGTAGTAATGAAGTTGGCTGCTGTTGCCACTGGAGCTGTTCCTGTGCCAGGCTTTGATATTTGAAAGGGTCAGTCATGAGGGTCAAGGACAAGTGTCCCCATTTTCAGATACTAAGATCATAAAGAGGGATGATTTCTCCTTTGGTCAGTATGAGCACCATGACAGTACAACCTTCAACAATAGCTGGAGAATGAGTGTATTCCCTTTGTGGGAAGACCACAAAACTCTGGCCCTTGGGACCCACAGCCTCCTGGGACTACTTCAGATCCAATAAACACTGAAAGATACCAGCTCATGCCTATGAGAGAAAGCCTGTTTAGGCAGCAGAGAAAATGAGCCACCTATCAAAGGAAGTGCTTCTTTTCATCCAGTGGCAGTTGGAGAAGGAGGCTGAGGAAGAATGAGGCAGGCTGGGCAGAGAGGAGTGTCTTTCTACCATATACTATCACGGCTCCTCCCCCTCCAGCTCCTTCACCCCCTTGAGGACATCATCCTTAAAATATATTTCATTTCACAGCTGCATTATGGTACCACAAAATCCTGGGAATCCAATTTAAGAACAGATTACCTCCTCACTTACTTCATTTGAAGCAATTACATGTTAATTTTCATTGAAACCAGCCTAATGCATACCAATCTGATGCTGCAATCTCATTTGAATACTTAAGGGAACATCTACCAGGTTTGGGGCTCCAGAGATTTATATTTAAAGGGCCACTTCATCATTCTGCTCCTTGGTGGGCTCTCTTCTCTTCCTGGTGCCCTCCCTGAAGCTCTTTGGGATGGGAGCTTTACCATGGTGAAATAAGAACTTAGGAGCTTTTTTCCCCAGCACAACTGCACATATTTGTAGTTAGTGAGGAAGCCTGTGTTCCAGGGCTCGCATCTTTTCTCTGTCATTTCTGTTGGTGGGTTATTGAGATAAAGACACCTAGCCACCTACACCTTAATTTGTCTGTCTTGCCAAGTCAAGATTCATTCTCTGCCATCTGCACTGGGGAGATAGAATGCCAAATCCTGCCTCTCCTCATTCCACATCTATGTGCAGTTCCTTCACATTGTTGATTGCTGCATATGGCATTCCCAGCCATTCACCTAAGGAGGAAATGGCTTTCTAAACAAGCCCTGTGCATTGATCTGAGCCACGGGTAATTAATAATACTTGAGGACTTTACACTCAGCTGGTCTTTCAGTTAAGAATATACAGGTTTACACAACAACAATGAAAGCTTGTCTTCTGGGTTTATGCACTTAAAATGAAGAAACTTGTCTGAAGCTACAATTTACAGAGATTCTAAGGCCGTAAGGAGTTGTGAACATATTGTGAAGATGCTATATAAATCCATTTTATATTACATTATAACTAATGTGTGATGATGCAGAGGAAGGCTGGTAGAAGACTAATTTAAAATGGTCAGCCCCAAATTGTTGGTTCTAGTGCAGGAATGCTGAGGGTCACAATTAGGCAAGGTATAGAGAGATGTCTATTACTGTTGTCTGCATTTATCTGAAGTTCAACAGCTATTTGGGATATTTACAGTTCCATACAATGCTTGTGGTTGATCCCTCCCTGATTCAGCTTTTTTCTTATAAAGCTTGTACACCAAAGAAGCATAATACATAAGTACATCAGATAATGAGTGTAGCACAGAACAAGATGATACGGGATGGAGCAGCATGTATGATGGTCCTAGGGCCCAGTTTACTACTACTGTAACATACCAGCAAGCAGATTTTAGCCCATTGCCTTTTCTGCCTGAAAGGAGCCAATATACCCACAGGTACATTTTGATAACATCATTTACACCAGTAAAGGTCATTTCTGACCTAACAGGGGTATTTCCAAGCTCTTCACCAACCCACAGCCCTCTGTGTCTGAGAATAGTGATTTATTACTCTTTAACCTGCAGAACCTTAGCTTAGAGAAGGTGAGAGTGCGTGTGATATGCCCATTGAGCTCAATAAGGAGAACCATCCACACTAGAGAATGTGCCCATATTCAGAGACCCCAGGCTTGATGACTGATATCCTTGTTCATGCTTTCAATTTCAATAAACAGCAAAAAGAAAAACAGCAATCCTGCCTTCCATTATGGATAACTTGGTAAACACGTTTTGTTTTCATGCAGCAAGACTGAAATACCATTTGCATTGCTAGAGGGTTAGCTGGACTCTTGGAAGAACAGAGTTGCAATACAAAACAGCAATCATTTTAAATGTCCACTGCCACTAACAGTTCTCTAATGCAGAATTTAAACAAAATGTGAATTCCTCAAGAACTCTGAATGTCTATGACTTTGGTGGAGCTGGTAAATTTGTCTTGCTCCATGTGATGCCCTGTAACAATTTCACCTTCTGAAGACAACTCCTCGTAAGCTTCCACACTTTCTAGCTGGTCACTTTTGTTCTCTCTCTCTTTGAGTCTTACTTCATGTGTTTCCATTGTTTTAATTATCTGTGATAGTTTAAATATCTACTAATAAAGACGGAACCAAGGAAAAGAACCTCGGGTCAAGCAGGAGCGACTCTCCTTCTTCTTCTCTTTAACATGTTGTCTCTGTAAGGAGTGTCTTCCCTATCACTTTAGTCCTGACCACTAGTCTCTAGTGATTCATCTAAAGTCCTTTGAGCTGCAGATATGTGTGGCTGGGAAACTGGTTGTTGTTTAGCATCTCAATTGCTCCACCATCTTTCCCATGCAATCACAAGTGCAAACAACTTTGTCTATAGATGAAACTGCAGTGACCACCTGACCCAGGCACTTTGTTCAGGGAAATGGGGATTGGGACTGCACAGTAGATACTCAGAATGTGACAAGAGAAGAGAGTACCAAGCTAAATTAAGAACAAGCTATAGCTCTCAAAATCTGGATAGCAGAGTCTCTTACAAGATGAACGTGTGCAAAGGTATCTTCAAAGGGACTGCCTTGTTTACACTCTGCCCCATTAGAGAAAAGATCTGTGCAGAACTGATATGGTAAAGCCAATGAGCTTTCCAGGCTTTGCTGGACAGCATTAAGAAGCCCCTGCTTTCTGAGATCCCTACGAGGCTTGAGTGCTAATCAATGAGGAAAGAGGAATTAGGTACCATCATTTCATTAATTAAGCCAACGTTAGAACAGGGACAAGTGACTCCAGAAATAGTATGTCATGGCTTTGCCCTCAGGTCTTAGGGCCAACTAGTGGTTTTCCAAGCTACTGGCATGCCCTACAGTGACTAAGGATAGTGGAGGCTCCTTTGTACAGACAGGAGCCTCTTCTCTTTAAAAAGCTCTAGCCTTCCTGTGCAAAAATGCTTCTGTGTTCTTGATAGGTAAATGTCACTCATACCTCTCTTTACTTTTCCCCTTCACAGTACCAAGTTTTTCTCTTCTTTTTTTTTTCTTTTAGCCTTATTGAGGCATAATTGGCAAATAGAAATTATATATATTTAGCATGTACAACATGATGTTTTGATATATGTATACATTGTGAAATGATCACTACAATCAAGATAATTAGCATGTCCATCACTTCACCTAGTTACCATTTTCTTTGTTGTGAGAATTTAAGTTCTTTCAGTAAATTGCAGCAAGTCTTTGCAAATACAATACAGCCTTGCTAGTCATTCTCACCATGCTGTGTGTTAGATCTCCAGTTATTCTTTGTAGCTGCAACTTTAGCCTACAAGAAACTTAAACTCATAAATGATAGGATCTCTGGTTTAGGTGGACACCAGCATTTGGCTGAGCCAGTCATTCACTTGGCCAAGAGAACACCTCTAGAAAGGTTGGATCATCTTAAGCCACTCTAAAGAGATAAGCAGGATAATAAACTCATAAAAAAAATAACTATACTTGTCTTCCCAGAATTCCCACTGTTACTTCAGTAGTTTATGAGTTGACAGCCATATAACATGCATGATAAGTCTCCTTGATTTTCTGTATATTCAGAAAAGTGTAACTTCATCTTTTATTCTATCTCTTTTCTAAGGATGATTTTCCTGACACTCTTGGTTTTCTCAATATTGTGGTCATCCTTAATAGTCACCTAATGCTTCCTTATCACATGATAGCCATGTGTCTAAACTCCATGCCAGATTCAACAGTGTGGCTTTCCCCCTTCCCTACCCATTTTCTGGACAGTTGTTGAGATGAACATCTTGACTACCTGAGAGTTTTTCTGTTCTAAACTCTAAGACAAATTTCCTTGAGCTCCCATTTGAGTCCATTCTTAAACTGTTTTATTAATGAGACTAAGGACTATTAAGAGGGGACCTCAATTTTCCTTGTATCAAAACTTTGTTCTTGGGGACAAACATCTTCCCATCCTTCTACCCCCAGGCCCAGGAATCATTATTCTGCTCTCTGCCTCTTTGCATTTCATTATTTCAGATTCTGCATGTAAGTGCATTGGTCTCTGTATTTGGGTTACTTAACTTAGCAAAATGTCTTCTGAGTTTATCCACACTGTCACAAATGGTCCCTATTGGAGTCAACAATTCTACCTTTACCCACAGCAAACTAATCACTATCTCATACTTACATGATTGTGTTCCCTGTATAAAAACCATACTAGCCAAGATACAGACTTGCCTATTATCAAGAGATGACTGGAGAAAGCATGTGTGGCCATACATATAATGAACAAGATACATGACAAATGTAGATCCAGTAGACAGGAAAATTGGCTCAGTGAGTAAAGGTACTTAAAATGGAGACTGATAATCTGAGTAACATTTTGGGACATTCCTCAGCTAGTTGAAGGAGAGAATAGATGGATAGATTCCCTCCAGTTATCCATGTATGTGTGTATTGGTATGTGTGTGTGGATATGTACACAGACACATATGCATGCACATACTTATGTAAGCCATACAATACTACTCAGCTTTGAACAAGAATACATTCTATACTTTATTGTTGCTACAAGTCAGTATATCTCAGTTTTTTAAGTGCTAGGCTTGACAATCATTTCATAAATAAATATATCACAAGACACTAGACATTTCACCAATGCCCATTAGGAGCTATCTATAATTATTATATAACCTTAGACAACTCAAAGCATCTCTCAGACCCTTCTTTTCCCAGGGTTGAGGAGGTTAAACTTGTTCATATCTAAGGTCCTCCACAACAACAGCCAAATTATTCTACTTTGGGGTTTAAAAAGCTAATGTCAATTCTCAACACCCTTCCTTTCCTAATGAATTGTAAATGTGTTACATAAAAGTGCCGAGTAACCATCCTGCAGCAGTTAAGAACAAATACAGAGACCCACAGATAGATATTACTCAGAGTTAAAAACCTTGCAACACTCAGACCTAAATGGGATGTCTCCATCAAATCCCTCCCCTCATAGCTCTGGGAACCCTGCTGAAGAAGAGCTGGAAAGAGTATAAGAGTTAGAACGGATGGAGGACACACACACACACACACACACACACACACAAACAAAGTCCTCTAAATAAACATGAGCAAAGTACATATGAACACACAGAGACTGAGGCAGTACAGGGCCTGTACCAGGTCCCTTGTGTGCATTTTTGCTTCCGCTTAGTGTTTTTATGAGATTACTGATCATTCAAATGAGTGGATCTCTAATTAGTGTGCCTTTTGTTGAGCTCTCTTCCTTCTATTAGTCTGTCTTGTCCAACCTTGATATGATAGTTTTTGTTTTATCTTATCACATCATATCATATCGAATTATATTATTGTCCCTTAGAAGCTCGATTGTTTTCTAATGAAAGACCAAACAAAAAGGATTGGATTTTGATGGATAGGGACGAGAAACTAGGAAGAGTAGAGGGAACAGAAACCATAATCAGCATATATAATATCAGGAAACAATCTATCTTCAATACAAAGAGTGGGGGGTACAGAATTAATGGTCAGGAATTATGAAAAAAAAGGGTTGCCTGTAAGGATGAAGGTTGATGGCACTTCAAGTAGCATGATCATTGAATACAATCTAGTGTTGGTGACCAGAATAAGGATGGGATCCAAGCATCCTGTACTGCCCCCTCTTGGTGGAGCAGTAAAGGACACTTAGGAAACAGGACTGAGGGTGGGGCAGGTCTGGTCCTGACACATAAAATGCTTTTGTTGGGGGCTCAGTGCATTCAAAGCACTCCCCAGCTCTCTCCATAGAAAGCCAGCTGCCTTGACACATGCCATGTACAACACTTGTTCTTTATTTTAAACATATTTTTAGATGTCATGTTGAAAGCAAGATAAGACCCTTTCAATAACATTCCATATTTACACTTCTTTTATTTTTTTAAACAAAAGCTTGTGTCTGAATAGAAACACATCTTCAAAGGATGCCTTTTGAAGAATCTATAGGACAGAGAAAAATGTGTTGATGAAGAAATAAATTCAATTGAGCAGTATGCAAAAGAATCTTTGCATAAGATGGGGAAGAATGACATGGAGAGACAGAAAGACTGGAGGCTGCAGGAAAGGCCACGCTGTGGATAAAAGGTCCTCAGGATGGAGCTGTCACTGTTGGCAATGAAGGCTTGGGTCTGATGCTCATTTAGTATTCCTCTTCACTGATTTCTGCCAGTTCTTCAGTCATCCTTGGCTTTAACAATGAACTGAAAGGACTCTGTGGGATCCTTCAAAGTAGGTATCCCTTTACACTAGAAGGTGACTACTCATGTGGTTTGGGGGGGAACAAATTTACTGCCTTTGGTCATGCTAGTTGTCAGTTAGCTTCACTGACATCTCAAGATACTCTGGAGTGGGAAAGCCATGCCCAGTCTATCTCCCTCTCTTGCTTACCATGTCCCCAGCCAATAGCAGAGCACCTGCCTGGAGGCTGATGATGCAGGTGTGAGTTAGAGGCCAGTGCTTCAGAGCACTTGTACTTCTTGCCGCCCCCACTCCCTGTTACTTGGACCAAGAGTAAAAGGAGCCATGGAGGGAGAGATGTGTACCTTACGCACATGGGCTGGCTTTTGGATGGAGAGAATTTAGGTCATGATATTGAGTTAAGATAGCTTCCCTCCTTGTGATCTCTGGATGAAAATGCTATTTAAATGCAAATCACAGAGGCATTTATTACAACCATGGCAATGATTCCAAAGTTATTTAAAAACCAAGTCCCTGGGTGAATATCTTATGAACACCCAGATGAAATGCCTCATTGATGCTGGGCCTGGCCTGCATGGACAGAGTATATAACAAAATAGAAAACCAGTGGCCTGGCAAGATGGCTCAATGTATCCCACTGGCCATTAGGACTGAAAACCCTAGTTATATCCCTGAGACTCACATGGTAGAGGGAGAGAACAGATTCCTTCATGTTGTCCTCCAACTTCTATGTGTATGCACAATGCCTATGAACACAGTAAATAAAGGTTTGAAACATGAGAATACATACACACACACACACACACACACACACACACACACACACACACACATGTATATATATAATATGTATATTGAGAGAGAGCCAGTCCTGGACTTGATCAAAGCTATCTGGCTGTTTTCACGTGTGTGTGTGTTTATGGTGAAGGTAGTGAACAATATCTAGGATGGTGTCTGTGAAGAACCACTTCCAAGGTCTCACCAGGGTAACCTTTCCTTGTGTCTAAAGTCATAAGAGATGGTCCAATAGACCCAGCAGGTTAGCTAAGTGTCTTCCAAGTCCTTTCTGGAGGTAACAAACAACCCCTCCCCTCCACAGTGATTTCTCCAACTGTGACCAAGGAAGATTATCTCTGCCATCTTGAAAATAAGAAAACAGGGGTTCTGTTATTTCATCCAGAGGGAGACTGAATAGAAGCCTATAGATGAACTTACAACTGCCTCCCTGGAACCATGCAATGCCTTCCCATGTAGTGTGCTATGTATAAAGGAAGAGTTCAAACATTGCTCCTCAAGTCAGCATAGGTGATCTGGTCCAAATCTCGGCCTCTGAGAACCTAGAGGCATATGATGAGAAAGCATTGATTCTAAGGGAAATGTGAATCATGATCACGGTCTGTCTTGGTCTGTACAGTCAGTTTCCAGCAGCAACTGTTCCCTCAATGGAGAGCTGTGCACTCCACCAGCCTTGCCCAATTTCAAGACCAAAGCATCATTTTCTATCAATTCAGAGAAGTGCATAAGGTATTCTAAAAAATTCCAATATCTACTAAGTAAATGGTTCTTTTACTTAAAGAAAATGTCTTTCTGGTTCTTTTGTCATTTATTTTCCTGCTAAAAGGTTAACCATATGCTTCTATATAATATGTCTCCAAGTTGTTGAATTCAGCCAAGTGTACGGACACTAGTTTCTTTCACTTGTCTACCAATGCTGTATAATATATCAGGCAAATGACGCACGATTGCTTCATCTATGGCCTGTTTAACATGCATCAAGCTGCATAGCTGTGTCTCAGCCTGCGTCAGTCACCAACAAGGCTGTACGACATAAAGAAGGCTATGTACTACTAGATGACAAAAAAAGGGCAGGGCAGAGTAATTCTACTCTCTTTTAGAACAACCAAGGCTACTGACATGAAAGGGATCTTGTGACCTTTTGTTGTGTAGTAGCTATTTATAATCTGAGTCATCCATAGCCTCCTTTGAACATGGCAAATCTTCCCTTATCCCATGCCAAAAATGCCTATATTCATATCAAACTGGTTCCCTTCTGCCTCAAGCACAAACCATTGAAAGCCTCCCCAGAAAATATAAACTTGTGGTAATGTATCTTTATTACTAATCATGATTACAGAGACAGTCTCAACTCTTCTTGTGGTGGTGAGTGGCTGACTGGAAACCATTTATCATTCTATTTCACAGACTGAAGAATTTAGATAGGACATCTTTAAAAGAGTAAATCTGAAACCTGCTGCATCATTTCTTCTCAGCTGATTTTGGTGTTTGAGGTATCTACAGTTCTTTCAAAAAGGTCAGTTTATCAGGCTCTCCAAGATCCAAAACAATCCCACTTTGCACATGGGAGACTGTGAGTTGCTAGTTTGCCCATGACTGCAGAAATCCTCAGCACTGGGAATGGAGATGGGAAATCCTTTGCAAGCACACCCATAGGCTTGGGGATGTCTTTTTCATATGCATTACTACCACAGACTAAATCAATTCATTGCCACCAGGGATAAATTGATTGAGTTTAATTTTCATTTTTGTCACTGTGTGTCTGTATATCATGTGTGAATGTGAGCATGCGCACAGGATGCAGGTGGAATGTTAGAAGACAACTGGCAGGTGTCAACTCTCTGCTGTCATAGTAGGTTCTGAGAATCAAAGCTGGCTGAACACGCCTGCAAAGCAAACACTTTTGATCCATGCACCATTTTGTGGGCCTGAACATTGAAGTCACTGTCTCACTATTTTTATAACAGTATGATAAAAATTCAACTTTCCTTACTTCCTTTCCAAGAAGATGATAGGAGAACATATTCTGTGTGAGTTAGTATGTTCAAGAAATTACAGTGTTTGTTCATATCTAAGTTGGAAATATATCTAGAATTTAAGGTATGAATTAATGTAATTTTTCTAATGAGAAGTAAAAGTATACCAACTTTATTAGATTGTTTCTTGATATAAAAACTTAACCAAACATGAATATGAGTGAAGACATTTCCAGAGAAGATATTTAGCTGAAAGGAGAGAAACACAAAGCCCCATGGTACTAACATCCATGATCTAAAGAATAAACGGGGCACAGGCATAGTTATGGTCATACTATACAGCCATCTGCTCGCAATCCAGCTCTCCAGAGACACAAGTGTCCTTGGCAGAGATGAGTCATGGTGAGATCTGAAAAGATGTTAATTACTAAGTTAACTGCTGCTAGAAACGCCAAGCAAACTGTGCTGACAGGACTACATATCTCATTGCCCCATCTTGTGTTCATATTTACTGGTCCAGTTGTGGGTTGACACCAGATGTGGTGCAAGGTGCAAAGCTACAGCACTCAGAACATAAAGCCCTCCTCTTTCCTGGAACTGAGGAGCTAGTCAGAACCCTGAGAAAGAGTACCCACTTGATTTTAGAAAAGCATGGTATTCGGAAGACAGCACGCAGAACAATGAGCTAGAGAAGGGTGGTGGTTAAGCCGAGTGGATATGTTGGGGCTGTGCCTTTATAGAAGCACATCTTCAGAAGAAAATATGTGTCTTGATATCTAAGAGGTAATTGGGTGGTATCAAAATGGAGACCTGGGTCAATCTGAAGAGAGCTGTGCAAACATGTGGTAAGGAGTAAGAATGCACAGGGCTTATTTTCCATGAACTGAGAGCAGATCAGTGGAGTGGACTACACTACTTTCATCCATCACAGTGGGCTTGTATAAGTATATACAGGTAGGGGAAAGGGCTTGTACATCTTGTTGGTAACTAGCTCGAGTTTTAAGTATAAAACTTTGGTCAATGGTCTTAAATTGGTGAACAATCTGATATACAGTTTCTCTTTTAAAATGAAGTTTCTATTTTCACCAGAGGATGGTGGAACACAAAGAGCTTGGTAGCAGAAAGGCCAGTTAAGAAGTTCAAGAATCTATCGCTGTTTGATGATGGTGAGACAAAATGCAGGTTGTGGAATGAAGAACAGAAAAGAATAGGAATATGCTTTACAGGTTGATTAGAAATAAGGGAGATAACAATGCATGGAAGAACAGGAATAAGTGTGAACCCCACAGTTCCATCTTGAGAAGCCTTGGAGAAGGTGTTATAAATTAGTGAGATGGAGTATTCTCCATCACAAGAGGTTGAGGATGTGAGAGGAATTAGTAATTCTGTTTTATGTTTGCACCTATGATGCACTGCTGAAACCACCTGTTAAACTCATTCACCTTGGTCATGACTGTAGCTCTAGGTGGAGCTGTCTATCAAAGCACTGTTACTATAAGTCAGAGGTGAGAGAGAAACAAAAGTGTGAAGTGGTACAAAGTATCCCAATATCCATGTGGAGCCATGTTACCAAAGGAGACATGGGCTCGGGCCCTTCATATACCAACACCCAAGATGGTCCCAGCAAAGCAGGACAAAGACAATAACAATCGTAAACCCTAGGAATTCAGAAAGCTGGGCATACTAAAGCCCTGTTCTAGACTATTCTTAGACTAGTAGCTAGAAAGCTGTTGTTAGCTCATGTGAGAAAACAAAAACAAGCAAACAAAAGCCAGCCTTTTTACTTGGACCATATTCAGCTTGAGTACATTGTAAAAGACAGGGGAGTATCAATAGATATCAAATCCTTGTGCACACCTACCTATGTGTCCTGTGAGAGGACTCCAACCAGAAATCAGAAAAGGACATTGACTGGATGATAGCCCATAGTCATAAGGCCTGATCCTTTTTCTTTTAACCAGCAGGTTCAAAGAAGAGGTCTCACTTCAGACTTCAGGGTTTAATATGGTACCCAATAAGTAAACACCTGTTGTATTGAAGATTGCTTACATTGTTGGGAATGTTCTATATACTTTTGGGATTTTTAATTTGCAGAATTCCTAGATTGCATGGAGAACTTGGAAAGCAATCCTGCCTCTACAAAAACTCATAATAAACTAGCAGAGACACCAACTTCCTAACTGTGTTGTATATGTTTATGGGTAAATGATTACAGTTACCATTCCACTCAGCTCCAGCAGACCATGTAGCTTGACAACGCTGGCGGAATGGCCCTCCCAATAGGGAAAGGATGCTATGAATGCTGTGGATGCTTAAGAGTTGCCCTGAAGATCCACTCCGTTCTGGACTTTTAACATCTCAAACAAAATCAGCTTGTGGGTCTGAGTTTGTTTAAACTCTCTGCAGACAGCTTATAGGTGGGTGTGGGCACAGACAGATGGGATGCTGCAGAGAGGAAGCTGTGTAAATGCCAAGTGGCCAGGGCTGTGGCCAACCTGGAAGCCTTCCTGCGGGTACTTCTGTTTACTAACCTCCTGTCTTGGCAGCACCTTTGGTGTGGTCACGTGGCTGCTCCACACGGAGCTGCTTAATTGCTGCCAGTGGATAATCTGACCCTTTGAATCCAGATGGCTGAAATCTCCCTGTCATGGACATTGATACCCCTTCCTGGGTAAAGCGGCTGCCTTATTACATGGGAGTAAGTCCCCTTTAGGTGGATCATCTGATGACTGCCACCACAGAGAAGCTAGGTAAATGCCACACCAAATGTAAAGGGAAGAGAAGGTAGAGGTTGGTGCTTACTGGGCACTGCTGTTCTGCCCCTCTCATTCCTGTCATTTGAATGTGTTTATTTATAACATTCAAACTGGTAGCTGAAAGCTTTCAAGTGAAAATGTAGGTCAAGTAATATTATGTGGGATAATGGCAATTGTTTCAGCTTCAGGGAGCAAGTAATTGAACCTTGCTATTTCACTGATGGCTACAGGCCAACACCCACCCTCTTCTCCACAGAGCACTTGGTCCCAGTTTAGCCTCCAATAGCTAACTTCGAGATGTCTTTGCAGAGAAGGCACTGGGTTTAGATCAGGGACTAGGAAGGTTGGCAAAGAAGATTCACATGATCTGCCTCATCCCTCCTGATGGCTGGCATGGTACTGTAGAGAATGACTTGGATTTCTTCATCTGGAAAGCAGCCTTAGGTTAAGAAGAAAAGGATGAGTAGAGTGAGAACTTACCCTAGCCAAGGTCTCCCAGCATGAAGCAATCAGTTCAGTACTCTGGGGCCTGGACATCAAAGCTGTGAAATGACAGAAACCTGCAGTGTCAGCTAGCCAACCAGATAACTGCCTAGAACTCCAACCTGGAGAGGTCAGCCTAGGATAATTAGGGACAATTAGCCGTGCGTCTGCTGCTTCAGCACCCGCATTTTATCCTGGAAGCTTGGGACCATAGCCCTTCCAGTGAGGCCCTTGGTTCTTTCCTACTTTCTACTCCTGCTTCTTAAAGCAGGCTTCTGTTTGGTCCCTCCTGTTTCATCTCTCTTTCCACTACCTGATGTTCCTCATACTCTCTGCTCTTCCCACTGGATTGATTTCTCTGTTTGTGTCTCCCCCTAATAGATAAATTTTAATAGCTTTCCTTTCTATTCTAGCACAGACGGGCTCACGATCTAACCGTATGTATTAAATTAATAAGCACACATTTATTTATCCCAAACTCCCAGTGCTTCCCCCTGGGAGTTTTCTGAGTTCAGAGTCTCTATTCATCCTCACTAAGTGGGTACAGCTTCAGGAAGGAGCATGGCACTATTGGCTGTGCCCAGCCTTCTGGGTTCAAGTGTGTGCCCTCAGTAGGGCACCTTTAGAGGCCAGAGTTGGGAGGAAGATGGTAGAGACTGAGACAAAGGGGGTGATCTCTCAGTGAGAGGAAGAACACACAATCAAAGTGACAGTGCTGGGATCTCCAGGGGCTTCAAGACCATCTATTTTACCTACATTCCTGTTGTATCATCCTTTAAAGGAGTTGGTGTTTTAATAACCTTTGCTGTTTTCAAAATATTCAGGTAAGAAAAATAGAATATAAAGTAAGAAAGATAGATAGAAAAATGAGAAAAAGGAAAACAGGAGACAGGGGGAAGGAGAGAGGAAAGATGATGGATAAAGAAAGTTAACTGTCCCATAATCTCCTTATTCAGAAATGTCTACTTTAAATATTGTAGCAAATATCCTCACATATATCCACAATGTTCGTATACACGTGGGTGTTATATGAAAGTGTGACATGGAGTTATGTTAGACAGACTATTTAAAGATGAAAGATGCCAAGGGCCATTTGCAGAGCTATCAAGGATAAAGGAAAAGGCAGTTAATAACCTCCTGCTTCTGGCCAGGCAACTGCATCTGTGCCTCCTCCACCCTCACACCAAGCTACAAGGACTTTATTTAGAATAGAAGAGATGGAATCACAGAAAACTAGGGTGTCTCTCTACCAGATCTACAGCCAGTCAGTGGCACATTCAAGACATGGGTCTAGGAGGCAACATATGACTGACATATGTAAATTCTGAAAAAAATCTCTGGAATGGAAGTCAGACATGTGCCTTCACTTTTGCTGGCCTCCAGTCATACATAACTGATTAGGGAGAATAAAAATATAATCTGAAGATCCTTTAACAGTGGAAAAGTTAATTAGCCTAACTGAGGGTAAGAAAGTGAGAAGGCATTCTCGCCAAAGTTCCTGAGCCTGCAGCGATGCCCTCCACAGCAGCAAAGTGCCTGAGATTAGAAATGCTAGCACACACACAAAGGCAAAAGAGTCTATGCAGCTAAGAATCGCACATCTTCAGTGAGCTTTACTTGAAGCCACAGTGGACCCCAAAACCTGTACAAGGGCCGGATTCCAATCTGGCCGAGAACACATGCCAAGTGGTTTCAGTCTGTCAAACTTGTCTTCTATAAGCTTGGAGAGAGGCTGAGTGAGGTTGTGCTGTGCCTGCCATGCCTGTGAGCATCTAGGGAGTCACCTCCAGGAACATCTGCTGCCGATGTTCAACACTAGGCAGGATAGGGATCAGATGAAGGCAGACCCTGGCACACTCTGCTCTTCATGAGGCCAATTTGCATTGTAGATGCCGCAGGCTCCCTGGGGCCAAGGAATGCAAGGCCTTTTACAGTCCAATTTGGCTCTGCTGTGCTCAGTTCTGAAGGAGAGAGTTGCACTTAGTTTAATGGCTTGACACCAGGCTCATGATGTGTGCAAGCACCTGGAAGTTTGAGGGAGGCTCTATTCCAGGATATGTGGAGACAGGCTCCACACTGCCCACAGCCCTGGGACCAGAGGCTGTCACCAGCACAGCAGGGCAGCCATGCCAGTGCCGGCTCAGGGGGCACTTCTAGAAATGCTTAGCATTTCCTCTACTTAGGAAATGTCCTTCATGAAAGTTTTGCTGACAACTTGATCTTCCTTCAAAATGAGGCAGAATTGATTCCATTAGGAATCTAATATGAAATGTATATTTTATTGTGTAAGTTGCAAAACTAACCTACAATATGGAATGCAACCAATCAGAAACATATGAGTCCTTCAGGGAAAGATGATGTCTTCGACCACCTCCCAATTGATAATAAAATAGCCAGGGCTTCTTCTTCCATAAAGAAGGTATGTTTATTTAGCTTACAGTTACAGGTGCTGAAAGTCTAAGATTAAGCAGCCCCAAGTATTCTAGGGTCTCTCTAGGCAGCTCCTAGGTTACATTATAAAATAGTGGAGAAGACAGAAACCACCATGTACAGGAGAGGCCAAATGTGTTGTGTGGACACACTTTATACCAATCAACCCCCAAGAGAACTAATTCATTCTGTAAGATGTGTATTCTTTCCTTCTAAGAGTGGCTCCCAAAAGGCCTAATTACCTCCCCCTGGGCTCCAGCCCTTACAGCTTCTACCATTTCTCACTACCACTATGATGGACAGAACATCTGAAATGAGGAGCACATTCCAAACATTGCAGATAGCCTGCTTGTGCTTCACCTGAAGGGACATGGACAACCCCCTCTGCCCACTGGGACAATAAATGAGAGGCGCCCTGTATCAAAATCTCAGAAGAAAGAATTCTTCCTATATCAGATGCCCCCAGGGAAAATTCCTGAAGGATGTGTAAAGAGAAGTAAGTCAAGGAGAAAAAGAATGGAAAGCATCATGGGGGGGGGGGACCCCACAGAGGCACAGTACAGTTGAAAGCTGAGAAAACAGTAGGCAAATCCATCTTCCTGGAGTACTAAACTCCAGTGCCTAGAAATGGTGCTGAGAGCCCAGAAAGAGGGCCTGGGTTAGAGAATGACAGGTGCTACTCCCAGTATCTTAGATGCAGACATTCAGGAGTGTAGTGAAAGTTGGCATTTTACATAATCCTTCCTGCCATCCTGTTAGGGATCCAGGGATGGAAGATTGGGCTTAGCAAGACAAGAGGAGGGGCAGTGGAGATAATACATCATCATCGTAGTTATGGCAAGAGATACTGAGGGATGCAATTAAATCTCTGGTGATAGGGTAAGAAGGGGGCAGTATCATTCTGGTAGAGTGTGGTGAAAAAAGCCTGTGCTGTATAGAATTGCCTGTGCTATATACAATTGATTGCATCACAACAATGCATCTTCAGTCCATCCTATTCTGTTACTATGCCCAGTCAGAGTAAATAGGAATATTAGCTTACTGGACAGGTGTTCACTGAACACAGGCTTCACGGCTAATTCGGTGTAGCTTTTCCCAGAAGAGAGTGCTGTGTACAGAACAAAGGAGCAGAAGGCCACTGGTGTCAAGGAGTCAGGTCACAGGTCAGCAGGGAGGAGAAGGGTGATGTCACCCTGAGTTTTCTTTTGTCTGAGTGAGCAATCTCTCTATGGTGGAATACCACTGTCAAATCAATATTGAAATAAAAGGGTGGGGAGGACCAGAGGGAGAGGAAAAAAAAGCAACATCTCAAGTCCAGAGAGGTAGGAAGGCTGATCAATGGCCTCAGGAACAATCCATACTAATTATAGTGATAAAAAGCTGTCAGTCAATAGCCTGGATATTAAATTTAGTGGGTTGGAGACAACAGGTCTGCTTTCATTTCCCCCACCATTTTATTTATTGAAACACTCAGATACAAATGAGCATTCAGCGCTAAGATTACATTATTGTTTCACCTGCTTTGAACTGCAAATGCTTTGATAACTGAATTGAAAAAGCTGTCATATTCCCCTCTACAGTGTCTATGTGGAAGTCTACCGTCATCATCGGATGGAATTTCATTTTGTAAAGTTTGACAGTCAGACTCATCATTAACTCGAAGCTGATAGCTCACCTTACACATCTCAACACAGTTAAAAATGTGTGTGTGTGTGTGTACGTGTGTATGTGTGTATGAGGAGTGCTCAGAGAATAGAAAGAAGATTCCTGACCAACTAGTGAAAACGGGCAAAACAGCTAGTTCCACATAGCAGCAAGGCGGCAGCCCATGGTTGGAAGTTGCGCTTCTGTCAATGCAATCCTCTGAGACTCCGTGTGGCCAAATGCCTAGCTCAGAAGAAAAGGATGCAATGAGCATCTAAGAAGTTAATGAGGAAGGCTCCCTCGCACCACCACTTGTGGCTCCAGAAGCAGCAATTCAATCATCCCTGAAGCAGGTGCTGGAGGCACACTGGAGGCTTGCATATGCAAACTGAACCTTTGACTGTCTGGGTCTGTACTCCCTTCTGACTTGATTATTCTTCTGCCTGGGACAGATCCTGTGAATGCTGGCTAACCAGTCTCTGAATCAATCTCCACTCAGAAAAACAACACGAAGCGCATATTTTATCAACCATGCTGATCAATCTTGCCTAGGGTACTAAACAAACTCTGTTAGTCCATAGATTGTTTCCAGGAGAGACAGCGAGGAGGCAAGTGGGTGTGGTTATCAACCAAGTGGATTTCAATGAAACACCCCTTTCAATGCTCTAAAACTCTGCCAACACAGGCAGTGGAAATAAAAGGCTATCGTCTAGGAATACCGGATTTGTAGTTATCATGTTTATAAGGAACATATAGTTTAAATGCTGTTGAGTACCAACAGGAGGACTTGACCTACTTTGGGGGAAAGTGGAAGAGAGCTAGTTAAAGGATTAGGTGGACAAGGATTGGAAGGTTTGGTGGGGAACAGCAAGGCTGGGTAGTGTGGCTCCCCTTGGTGTTTTGGTATGGGAATGTAGGAGAGCCTATTGTCACTCACATTCCCTCAATGAAAATGCAAATGCATGCCGCTCTCAAGAGATCATTTGTGGCACTGAATTTTACAAAGATTCTCAGTCTATTAGCCTGAGAAAAGCAAGGAGCCCCAGGAGTCCTGCTTCTTAGGCCTGTCTGAATTTAATGTTGAAAACAATGTTGAGTCTGAGGCTGCGGAGGAAGTGCCTATAGACTCGACTCAAGTGATATGAGATTAAGAAGAATGCCCACTAATAACCTATGCAAGGCAAACCATTTCTGAACTAGGACACTGAGGACTTAGGTGAGAAGGCTGCTGGGCCATCTCCACGTTGCGTGTTTGTAGTTCGGTCATGAGATCAACACTTTAATCAGAAGTTTTTGAAAATGAAAGAAGATGGAGGAGAAAATGTGCACATATGCTGATCGCTAGAAAAATTAACTTTGTTTTATGCCATGAGAAAAAGATTTGGACCCCATGGCTTGGAAGCACTTTAGGTCTTCTTCCACGTGTGACAGTATGTGGTTTTATTCTTCCAAACCTCTCAGTAGGCAGGCAGCCTCTAACAAGCCTCAAGCCCGCTTCCCCACCCTCTCAGATCCCCGAAGACTTCCAGGCTCCCTGCTCTGGTCAGCAGAGTCTGTTCTTTCTCTCTATCTTTCATTTACAATTTGATTTTGTCGTGTTGCTACAATTTCTGTTTCGATAACACAGAGTTAATTAAGACATGATCTCTAAGAAACAGGTGGCCACAGGAAGATAAGCACTGAATCTTCAGCTGTAAACAGCGAAGGCCCCTGACCAGCATCCAGGGAGCTGCCGCTGTTACAAAGAATACATTGCTATCGTCCCTAATCAAACAAAAATGTAATGTTCACGTGAATATGGAGCAGATTCCATGCACACTGCTGCGGCTATGATCAAAACCACCCAGTCTGTGGTAGAGGAAGGAACCCATAGACAGGTTGATATGTTCTCTTCTGCTCAAGAGTACCTAGCCACGGAGTCATGGAGACCAAATCTTATCTGTCAAACTATGTGCATTTATTAAGGATGTTAACTCTCAGGGAAATTTTCATGAAATGCTATAGAGTCACAAAATTTTGCACTTGGGGGTCTGTATTTGCCCCAAAGACAAAAAGGTCTATTTTCTATTTCCTTACAGGTCTGCCTGTCATCATAATTAAATATTGAAAAGTCAAAGCCAAAGCAAGGAAGGCTTTAGAGTCGGGAAGGAGCCACAGTCAGAACCATCCGAGATGCATTGCCTAGGACACTGTCTCAATGCTAGCCTTTGCCTAAGTAATAACCGAAGTGCAAAAAGGAATTTGTCAGGGCACAAGTTCCAAATACACGTCTGTGGCCCTTCCCAATAAAAGCAGGTATGGAAAGGGTCAGACATAGGGTAAATGATATAGTTGCTACATACACCAAAGGTTTGTCACACACTGGTCTCCATGGGAATGGAGCCCCTTTCTGCACTGAAGGTACGGCTAGCTTTGTTTTGTGTCCCAGTTTTGTTGAAATCAAGCTAATTGTACAAAGCACAGCACGTTCTTCCACATACAAAGTCTCACTGTTCCAGCTGGGATTTGCATGGCGCAAGCATTTGTCATTTGTAATTTTTGGTAAGCTACCAACGAAACTACTGATGCTTTCAGTTACTAAATTTAAGTCAGTCATCATGTTATAATTAAAGATTGTCCTGGCTGTTTTAGCTCCACCCCCACCCCATCACGCTACCTTCCTAGTGGGCTGAATGGATATTAATAATAGCAAATAGTGTAAGAAGACACTTTTGACATTCCTTATCTGCATTAATTGGACAGAAACAAATTGATAGAGGGAAACATCTTAGTTTATTATAAAATCTGTGCTATGATGTAGAGGTCAAAAGGGCTTAGGCAACGCATTCCTATCCACTGTCTCCATTCCTTCTGTTTCCCCCTTTTTTCTTTTGACACAGGGTCTTACTACACAGCCCAGGTTGGCCTCAAGCTTGTGATGTTACTACCATAGCATCCCCCATGTTGAGGGTACAGGCCTGTGCTATTTCATCCACCACAAGCTGCCATAGCAAAAGTACTGATCTTGTTTCCATTTGGTTTCTTTTTGGAGGGAGGTCCTTACCAGAACCGCAAACAAAACAGGCAAGTTTCAAAAGAAAGCAAATAAACTTGTGTTATGCATTCAGCCTTTCTCTTAGGGGAACAGCATGAAGTTTCATTTCTTTGCAAAACTATATTCACAGGCATTCTTAAATGCAAAACCTCCCCAGAGTGACTTGACCAGAGAGCAATATTAGTGTTTTTTACAGAATATGTCTCAACTATTCATTTAAGAACATAGATGTGATAATTTGGGTACCAGGAAGGAAATCTAGGAACATTGAATACTGAAAAAGACACAAATAATTTCTGTAATATTTCTGATGATTTAGACACAACCCACTAGAAAAGCATCCTGGTCCCCAATGGAATGTGTCATGATGGTTACTGACAACCCAGCTGATAAGAGGCAAGGGCAGATGACTTCATATCTGTGGCCTCCTCTGACTCCAAATGTCACTCAGACAGGTCAATTTATTAAGCATCAAGATTCCAAACTGGGTGGGCCTGGAAGGAAAGCCCTAAACAATCATATGACCGGCACACATGCAAGATCACACAGTCTACCCAAAGGATTAGGGCATTTCTAAATAGATTCATGTGTCCTGGGTAGTCCTTCTATTAGCACATCCTAGGTAGCACAGCTTTATAAACACCTCGTTATTGCAGATCTACTCTGACTATGAAGTCCAGAATAAATGCTGGCACTGCATCCTACTTGAAGCAACGTCCTAGAGCTGGGTTCTGACCTCAGTTCACAATTACATTAAGGAAAGCTATCACTCTTTTATGCCTACCATGAGTCAGAGATTAACATGTCTAAGATCCCGAGACTTATATTAAGCAGGGTTTGACAAAACATCAGTTCTTGGCACTCTAGATCAGGTATATTCCAAGGGCTTTATGTTATTGTGTGTGCATATATGTATGCATATGTACATATAAGTGTGGGCATGCTTTTGCTGTGGTGTGCCTGTGGAGGTCAGCCTCAGCTCTTGGGCCTCACCTTTCCCCTTGTTGGAGACAGGGTCTCTTTGCTGTTGTCTGCCAAGCACATTTGGCTAGTTGGTGAGCGTGCTTCCCAGGCATTCTCCTGTCCTTCCCTTCATCTCTTAATAGGCACTCTGGGCTCAGATTTACATGAACTCTGGGAATTCAAACCCAGGGTCTCATGTGCTTGACAAGTGCTTTACATGCTGAGCCATTTTCCTGGAAGAACTCCCTTCAATTATGATTGCAAAGGGTTCAGTCTACTACAACTGGTTTTATGTATGTGCATGTACACGTGCTTATGTGCATGCATGTGCTCACAGAGCCCAAACAACTGGCCAAAAACCAGAAAGCATGTCTTCTCTAGGGGGCATTCTCCTTTCCTCCTTCATATCTTGAACTCCTAGCCTATAGTAGGACCAACCACCAACCCCAACATTCAGGGAAGATCTTTTTCCTTTAGTCTTCTCTGGAAATACCCTCACAGACATACCCAGAAGAGTGGTTTCCAAATCACCTAGGTGCTTCTGAGTCTAATCAAGTGGACAATGAAGATTAACCACCACACCCAGCAATATTGAGATAGAGTTGTTAAGGAACTAAACCAACCGTGGAGATCAGGTGACCTGGCATGTTCGTAGGCAGATGGAAGCAGCAGAGAAGAGCCTCTGAAGTGACTACAGAGTGTCACTCCTCAGAGCCTATACATCCTGTTTCCACAGTCTCATCCACTTCACTCTCCCCAGTACTCTCTGTCACCCTGTGGCTCTCCTGGTGAGCTGGGCTTTCCAAAATCTTCATGATGATTTATGGTATGGTAAAATGTCAGCTCCTTTTCCAGCAGGTCCTTGCACAAGGCAGCAGGCAGATGAAGAGTGAGGAGATAGTGGGGAAAGAAATTGGCGCTTCTGCTAGCCATGCAGAGCCCCATCACTCCTTGATGGGTCAGTAATTAATTGCTCTAGAGAAGTGGGCATAAGACTGCAGAAGTGTGCCTTGTGAATAGGCCCTGGAGGGCGGGGGGAGTTGCATTGCTTGTAAGGTCATTAAGAGAATATTATAAGTAATACTCCATGACTCTCTCATTAAATACTAAGTGAGTCATTCAATCTTAGGGTTCTATTTCTATTCCCCTTCTAAATGCAACTTTAATGATTTAAAATCCCTTCAACCCAATTACAGCCCTGGATTCTGATTAGGAACTCTTGCCCATTGTGAGCGGGAACCATTATCCAGAAGCCTATAGCAAAATTAGCACCTAGAGAGGTAGCGCTGGGAAATAAATCCTTCCCTGACATTTCAAGACCGATTCCTGGCCAATTACAACACACTCTGTTACTCTGGTAATATAGAACTGAGTTGCTTCTTGCAATCAAAGGCTGCCAGTCAGAAAGATAAGGGGAAAGAAATCATTTAAGGCAAAAATAAGCCTAGGAAGTAGAGAAGCCAGTTGTGGGCAGTGGCTTTAAGGCAAGGATGGGTCTGTCACACAATATCTGTTATTTAACTTGATCATTTTGTCACACAGGAGCTGCAGTGGATTAAGAGGATGATGTGGCAACTGAAGACTAGGAGGTAACACCCACTTCCACCATTGAATAGTGTCATGGGAGAAAGAGTTGTTCTGACTGAGGAGTATCAGTCCTAAAGTTAACCCAAGTCTTTAAATCCCTAAGTCATTGTGGCTCATGATCCATTGTCACAGCTTGTTCAGTAGAACAGGATGGGAAGGTAGGTTTTCTCTGTGCAGTTCTCTCTCTCTCTGTGTGTGTGTGTGTGTGTGTGTGTGTGTTTAAAGCAATCCAGGTCAGTAGGATTTCTCTACTTTTTAACATATGGACTCTAAGATTACCCTGGATGTTGATAGTGGCTGCTGTGACATTTTTGAGTGATGCATGTCAGCACAGGGTTAAAGACCAGTCAGTTGGCTCCTTTCAGACATGGAACACTCAGAATGAAGTCCTGGGCTTTCCAAATGCCAGTGCACATTACTGAAGTGGAAACAGGGTTGGATGGGCAAGCCACTGTCTTTGTCATGGGTGCCCTTTTTGGTTATTGCTTTTGCATTCTTAGTTCAACTGCCAGTCGTGATGAATTCTTTCTCAGTTTAGGGATCTTAGATCTGTTTCTATGCCTTTTGTGGCTGAAGCATCTCACTTGATGCTTAAACATTACAGAGACAGAGAAACTGCAGATGAAGTGGGCCAGTCCTTGGAGCCAAAGGAAAGACATGCCTAGGATGGTGTCTATATCCTTTCTGGGTGGCTCCTGTTATTGTACCTGTCCAACCTAGCACAGCCCCTGCTTATCTTCTTTTAATTATTGCATGAGAAGAGGACAATGAAAGGCAGGAAGAAGCTGAGGAGGGGGTAGCAGAAGAAGCTTTCTGAATTACTGGGTTTGTAAGCAGCCTTACTACATTGAAATCTTACAGAAGGTATCCACAGTGTTGCCACTAGGATGAGAAAAGGGAGTGGAAGGTGCCCACCCCACTGCTTGGTTCAACCCTTTCCCCTGACACCCCTCTAGCTTAGCTTCAGAATGTCTTCTTCTCTGATTCCCTCCCTCTGCTGTTAACCCAATGGAGCTGTCATTACAAAGACTCCTTAATTACTAAAAGCTGATAGTTGCCTCCTTGTTGAGCCCTATTGTAATAAATGCCCTGAATAAACATCCCAATTTCCCCTGGCCCAGCAGTGTATACATGCACACACACAGGGACACACACAGCCTGTCTTCTTAAGCATACTGGGGCTGTCTCATCACTCTAACCTCTTTGACTTTTCTCTTCTCTAGCTCTGGTTGTTTCCATGGGAACCACAAAAATAATAATAATCATCATAATAAAAGGGGAAGAAATGCCTGCTGTTCCTCTGTTGAAAGGGGCTTCTATTTACCAACACCCAGAGTCCAGTGTCCTCAAAGTACTGCTAAATTCTAGCCAGATATTTCTTCTCAATCTCATCTAGCCTCATCCTTACAATAAATGTCACTCAAAGTCACTCTTTGGATCTTTGTAAATGGAGAGACAAGGAGTTTTAAGGGTTGGACAGTAGAAAATATGATAAGAAGACATTAGAGTATCCCAGGATAGAATACCTCATGTTTGCTAAGAATACCCAGTGTTCCCTGAATGATATCAGCAGGTTAATCATGGCGACTCTGGTTTCCTGAGCCTAGGAAAACATGATTAAATAGGAAGATAACAGTGTATAGAACTGAACACCTAGCCTGACAGTTCATTGTTCTATCTTTCTATCTAGCTAGCCAGGTGACAAACTTAAGGCATGGAGGGAAGGTGGGTGTCAGCCACAATTTTATAATCAATCTATGAACCACTGTCATTGTCTTTATGGAGCATGCCATTTTTGGTGATACAGATAAATAAAAAAGGAAAGATACAATTATGGCTGGGTTTATCACAATACCTTTTCACAGGGAAGACTTTGAGCATACCTGTTGACTCAAAGAAGCTGCTAGGGAGAAAGAACATCAGTATTCAATATGATATGTGAGAGAGAGAGGGGTTGGGGGAGAGGGCAAAAGCTAAGGAAATGTATACTGGACTAGTTGATGATAAAGTTTTGCTATGAAGACAGAGGAATGATATTTTAAATAAAGGAGAGGGGGATGGTGTGATCCAGTGTCTGTTGGATGAACTGGAGAGTCAGGTGGATGAATACGCTGGTGAGCTGAACCTAACTCCCATGTGCTTCCTCAACTACCATGTTCTATGGGCTTATAATTCGTCACTGTGACAAAGCACCTGATAAGAAGCAACTTAATGGAGAGAGAGTTTGTTTTGGATCAAAGGACAGAGTCCACAGTGGGAAGGAATGCATAAAGCAGGAGAAAACAGAGTCCCAGCTGTGACACAGAAATCTGCTCATATTTTAACAAATGAGGAAACAGAGATATGGCAATACTGATGCTGATCCTCACCAGGATTTCTCCTGTTTTGTTTATTCAGTTCAGGATCCCAATTCAAGTGATGATCCCAAGCATATTTAGGGGCCAAAGGGGTGCTTCCTTAACTCCAGAGATGTTTCTTAATCAAACCATGATGGTTACTGAAATATACCTTCTGTTGACTGTCTCAGGTCAATGGTACAAACATATACCAAGTTCTAGAAAAAGGGGAAGTCACAGGAGGAGGTGGGAATGTGTTCAGTATTGCCAGAGTAGAACATAGGTCATGAGCAGCATGGTGGGAAGGAACAAAGTGGTGAAGAGTTGAAGGTAACCATGGTAAACAGGTGATATCAAGAGATGGAAAGCTTAAGGGCCTCTAACCCAAGTTAGGGATATTGGCTGTTGTTTCAACCAAACAAGCAAACCAGTGAAACCTCTAAAGAAGAAGGATTGAATCATATTTTTAATTGAAAGTTTTGTCTGGCTGCAGCAAAAAGAGTGTCTTGGGTCAGGGACAGCCTAGGTTACAAGAACAGTTAGATATTATAATAATATTCTCAATGAAAAAATCAGAGCAGCTAGAATCAAAAAGAGATGATGCAATGGAAGGAAATATTGAATGGGGGGCAGCAGTGGCCATACTGGGCAAATAAGATGGATAGATTATTTGGGATAATAATTGTTTTCTTGTCTTAGTCCTCTGGGTGAGAGATTACTAAAACTTAAGTCTAGGGGAAAGACAATATATTTAAGTCAAATACGCTGACCTTATTATGCCTTTGCATTAATGAGTGAGAATAGACAGAGGACTATCTCATGTTTCAGAGGCAGAAGATCAGGCAGTCTTGAGTTGTAAATTATAGAGTCATCAGTATACACACATCACTGGGGAAAGATGGGTTTGACAAGGGGAACAAGCTCTGTGTTTGTCACAGGAGGTAGACTTCCCAAGAACAAACAACCATATAGAATCTGGCAGTCAAAGAGCTATGTTTCTGGAAGCAGAGGAAAAATGCTAAGTAACCTGAGAAGTTAGGTAAGCTTCCTTCTGTAGGGACTACAGAGCTGTGGGCATCTTGGTGATATCATTTCTGAGGAGCAGTGAGGCAGATTGAACTGTGAGCTAGAGTATCAAAGTTGATAAAATAATATCTAGGAGCTAAGTGTAGCTGTGAAGGAAGATGGAGAAAATAGGCAACCACCCCAGAAAAGCATTCAAATATAAAATATATTAACAGTATTTAATTGCTAAAGGAAAATAGTAGGCATCCAGATACCACAGATATCTGAAAGAAAAACAAATGAACAAAAAAATGCAAAATTGGCCTTCAGTGGAAAAATGCATGAGAAGATGGCAACTGAAAAACTAGCTTTAGACAAAAGAACAACTTCTTGTGGGAGGAAAGTCAAAGAATAGGCCCACAGCTCTGTGTGTGTGTGTGTGTGTGTGTGTGTGTGTGTGTGTCGGGGGGGGGTGGTGGAAGACCTGAGAGCACTGTTTCTAATGACATCAGTGTGTTGCATTACCTCATTGATTCATTCACTGACTTAATTTTCCTACAAATATTGTTTTCTTTTTACTTATATTACTTTTTACTTAAATTCTTCCTTCCCTCTTTTTTTTTTTTTTTTTTT
>NW_022196906.1:23249933-23308446 GCF_008632895.1 Mastomys coucha
GTGACAATTTTGAGATGAACCTCACAAAAGTTGCTTAGACTGCCCTTGAACCCACTCTGCAGCTCAAGCAGGACTTGAAGTTTCTATCTTTCTGTACTAGTCTGTCAAGTAGCTGAATTACATGCCTGATATAAAGAAAAAATACTTTTACTTAAAATCTATTAAAATATATTTTGTAGGAATATAAGAAATATTTATGAAACATAGATAGTAGTAAATACAGATAAAACAGTAGAACCAATTATGATCTCAAACAACAAAATGAAAAAGAAAAGAAAAGAAAATAAGAGATAAAATATGCATGACATGTACTCTAATTCAGAAAGACAGATACTTATAAAAGATCAAATATTGATAAAATCCTGCTTGAGAAAATCTTCAAACTTAGACCTAGAATGGATTTGTATAAAGAAAAAAAAAGAATAATTTATAGGAAGACAAGTTCTTTGGGGTAAGACAGAAAAGCAGGAATACAAGAGTTAGGTAAAAATGGAAAAGATTGAATATTACCACTCTACAGAATGAGTACAGAAACAGGGTAAAAGACTGGACAGTCATTGCTAAGTTAGGTTAGAGAGTATAGACTCGTGGAGGCACTACTCTGCCACTCCGAGAAGCCCAGTTTTCTCTAGCAGCAACTAGTGATAGCTCTTGTGATATACATTTTCCTAGGTCTCATTTTACTCAAAGAGTATGACTGAGAGCAGCAGGCTAAGGAGGTCAAGATGTTTATAATGGTGGGTGGAGCCATTGGTTTCTGTTTCCAGGCTGGAGGCAGTGGAATAGAATAAAGGAAGGGCAAGATAGTTGGATTTAAAAGAGGGACGATACTGGAGAACACATAGGCTCTGGTGTATCACAGTGGAGAAACCTATTATATACACCCAGAAGCACAGAGGGTCATTGATTAAGTAGCTTGGGATACTGGGAGTGGTCCCAAGGATCTTGGGATGACCATAAGATTGAACACAGGCTGGGAAGAGAAGTGAGGCTCATTGGACAGCAGGAGATGACAGGCTGAGAGTGCAGATGCTTTCATGAGTCACTACCCAGGAAAGCAGTAGGTCTGAGCAGAGAGAGAGACTATAACAACATGAAGAAATGTCTTTCGTGGTTCAGCTCTCCTGGGGCAGCGAGGAGTGCACAACCTTTTCTTTGTCAGGTGGCAGCTGTGATGGGCAAAGAGGGCATAGCACACAAATAGAGCTGAGATGTTTTTCACGCTGAGTGCCAGCCACTGTACTGCTACACACAATTCTGAAGGCTGCTTTGGACATCACATCTAACCATGTGCTCCTAGGGCTAACAATCTACCTAGGACTTTGTGGTCGGTTGTAAGCAATAAGTATCAGGACGGGAATCAGAAGCTATGCAGTTTTTCATTATTAGCCAGCTGAGAGGCAGCTGTTGTGAAACAGACCTCTACTTCCAGATATTAGGAGGCTAAAGAAGGAGGACCTCAAGCTCAAGCCTGCCTGTACTGCACAGTGGATTCCAGGCTATTCTGAGTGATTTGGATAAACTCCTGTCTCAGACTAAACAAAAGTAACAATGATCCAGCTCAGTGGTAGAAACCTTACCTACGTAGCTCAGTGCTGTAACCCTTACCTATGTGGCTCAATGGTAAAATTACCTTTGTATCTCAATGGAGAAATCTTGACCTACGTGGAATCCTTATCTATGAAGCTCTATGATGGGATTTATGCCTATATGGCTCAATAGTAGGAAGAGGCTCTGAAGACTTAGAATTTGGAAGCTAAGGATTTAGGTAATGCATGAACAGGGTGGCATGAAACTCTTCCAGTTTGACTACTCCTGCACTTAACATCAAAATACACTGTAGAGAGTGCATTTTTTCTGTTAAATATACACTACTTTTTTTTTCTTTTATCATGAGAAAGTACACTTGGGCTCTGGGTTTCACACCTACACAGAAACAGGCATGGCTGGGTTGGAAAAAGAAAAAGGAAAACCATTTGAACAGACTAGGGAATGTTGATTTACCACTTCTCTGGTGTGTGTGTGTGTGCCTGGGTGCATGAGTGGGTGTATGTGTTTGTGTGTGTGTAAGTGTATACATACATGTGCATATTTTATATACACACATATGTATGTATGTTCTCAATGCTGCATTGTCATTTCAAAATGATACCTTTTCCTGCATTAATTTAGACCTCATTAAGATGAAAGTCCTAGGTTTACTCCTACCTTCTAGAATATTCAGGTTGAGATGAAGCTCTCATTTCAGTAACCAGAGCATTTAGAACCCATGCCAAACTTTCAAATCTACTTATATACTCTTTATCACTATATACATGACTTCCTTTCCAAAGTTTTCTCTTTCTATAACATCAAAAAGTCCTTGGGCAGGGGCAGAAGACAGAAATGTTTGCCTATAAGGTTTATATTGTTCTTTATTTGGCACTGGGCTTGGTATGTGCGAGGAGCACAGGTGGTGTCCCTTAATCAATTCTCATTTCCTCTTGCCATAAACTGCCCAAGCATTAGATCCCCATGCAAGCACTCAGGAAAACATCACATGAAACAAGTACTTTTAACTGTTTTCTGAGATTAAAATCCAGACTAATGGCTGTTATCGAGAGAAGAAAGTTCCATGGAGATGCATTTGCAGAGCTCTGAGGGAAAGCACAAACCTGCTGAGATTGCCTGGCTCACAGATTGTATAGGTCAGTGAAGCTTAAAGGGCTCCACAGAGCCCATTGGGAATGTGGAGATGAAGTTCAGGTAGGAGAAGGTAAGTAGACAGATGGCAAGCATTATCAGTGGCCCAACACTCACCCCTGGGTCCCGGCATTTTAGAACACTGTCCAGCAGCAGGCAGAGCTGTCTGTTGGCCTGAAGGATGGAAACAGCCTTTGTCAAGCAGAGCGGTCCACTCTTGGCTGCTGGGAATTATGTACAAGTGCTCAAACCCAGCTATGATCTTTTTGGCATGGGGTTTTGGTATCAGATAAGCCTGTCTGCTCTTTGAAAAGCAGTCCAGCTGAGTGGGCCATGTGGGCACAGCTGGTAGATGCCTTCTGCAGGGAGTACACATTTAGTCACTTGGCAAATTAAAAGATGTCCCATGCAGGCTGGAAGCTTGCTCTCAGTTGCTTACCCAATGGGAGGGCTGAAGCCATTGATTTTCTTCAGCATGCTTTCATGATGAAACTTACCTGGGCCTCACCAGACTCTTCAAGGAGAGGTTCTGAAGGCTTAGAATTTGGGAGGTAAGAATTTAGGTGATACATGAACAGAATGGCATGATACTCTTCCAATTTGACCACTCCTGCACTTAACATCAAAATACACTGTAAAGGCTAGGCTGTATTTCTCCCATTAAATACACATTACTTTTTCTTACCATGAGAAAATACTATATTTTAAAAATTTTTAAAAAATATCAACTGTAGAAAGATAAAAATTGTAAGACTGCCTTAAGTACAATTTGTATATGATTTTACATTACCTGGAATTAATCACAGGTGAATAGAAAGCTCTCTTGTGTAAAACTAGGTGAGATGCCTGAGTATGTTAATAGAGACATAAAGTAGAAAACAGAAGAAAGTGTGCTTCATGCTCCTTAGACCTCATCTAAAACAATCTAGGGCATCACACTCAGTTTTAATGTGTTCAGGGGGAAATATAGCCAGGGCAGCAAAGGTCAGGAAACGGGCCTATGAGGAATTTGAAATTAATCTTGGAAAAGAGAAGACATTCATAACTGTTTTCAGGTTTGTGAAGATCTATTATGTGGAGAAAGTGGTAGGGGAAAATCTATTTCAGAACTAGTAGGTATAATCAATAAAACAGGGAGAAAAGTTTATTTTTATAATTATAGTAAATACAAATGGCTACATCACTAGACAGTGAATTCTCCATATCACCAACAATCAACAGCAGCAGCAGCAATCAAACAACCAAGCACCTTGGAGTAACATCGGCTGGAAACACAATCTAAAGGATATTAAAAACCTTCACTCATAAGCTAGGGTTTATAAATGATAGTTGTCAGATTTAAACACAGGTCCACTGATTCCAGATCAAAAACTCCTATCTGTCCTTTATTACCTACACAACAACCTTAAGGTTCTGATGTGGATTCAGAAAGAAGACACACAAAGAACCAATGAGAGCCCTGATAGCATAGCTAGTATCCAGGAGTATTGGCTATTGTCACAGTTAACTCTGGACAAGGGGAACTGGCCAGCAGCTAATGCTAAGGTTTTCTGGTTCACTAACATCTGTGCCTCTGAATAGCATCAGTTTTGTCTCTGGGCTGCCTCTTAATACTTCACTTCCTACACTGGGACCCTATGATGTGAGTAGCCTGACTCTCATGCCAGGGTCAAGTGCCCTTGTGCAAAGCCAGCTCCAATACCCTTGAGGTTCTACATCTAATCCTAAAGTTGGACTTTTCTTTATTCAAATCCCATTCAGAATTGGCACAATTCCATTTGCTGATTCAAAAAAGGGAAAGAGGTTTTGAAAAGGCTTATAACAAAGGCTCATAAGCCTTACAGATCAAACAGCTCTTAAAGAACAACATTTTGATGAGTTAAGTGTAAAAGAACCAGAAACATACGGATTAAATTCCCCTTGAAATTTGAATGCATTTAAAAATTAAAGGGAAAAGCACTTGGCAGAATGCACTGGGGTCCTCTACTGAATCTCAAACATTTAGGAAAATGGCTTGAGACATTGGACCCAAATGAAGCCACTTTCTATCTGGCTTCCATTAAGTACTGCTGGTACTTTCCCCCTACATCTCTTAGGAGACTATTTCAGAACCCCAGCTCCTATTCCTTTCTTTTCCCTTAATAGCTAATTGCTAATTAGCAAGATATTTGTGTGCTGGGAGAAGCAGTTCATTTTCTGAAAAGGCCGGAGCCAACTGCTCGGGTCATCCAGTGGCACGCACCCAGATACTCACTGGTAAGCATGTGGCGTGCAGTGGCCTGTGAAGCCCTGTGTGGGCTGAGTACCATGCTACCTGCCACATGCCATCCAAATGCTGAGTGTGGGATGAAAAGCACAGTGATGGGCAGGTCAGGTTCTGGGGGCCGGAGCTAGCATCACCAGACAACATAGCATTGTTTCAGAGTCTGCATGGGCAGAGAAGAGTCTGCGAGGATCAGAGCATATATGGGCAGGGCAACAACAGAGACTAAAGTGGGATTGTTAGGTAAATAAAATATGATTTTTGCTTGTGGGGGTGGACCAAGGCTGTGGTGTTGGTGGGGGGTCGTATCCAGAGTTTCCTTCACATGAGGCAAGAAAATATGTCCTCTGTCATTTGTATTTAGTCACAGACGACTGTTGTTAACTTAGGGTTTGATCGGGTCCTCACTCTATCTTAGAATAGGAAACTAATCAACACCAATTAGCACTGCCAATGAGTCTGTCTCTATCATGAGCGATGGCTGAGGGTTTCCTTTTGTTGTGATTACAGTTTTATAGTTGTGATCTGTTTTCATGTGAGCAATCAACTTAGAGGCTTTGGCAAAAATGCAGAGTTCTGACGTCGGAGCCATAGACCCAGGCTTAGCTTCTGTCTCAGTCACTTTTTAGCCAGATGGGGTTGAGGAAAAGACTTGGTCTTTTATAGTCTATGTATCCTCTGTAAAATGAGAATTTTATCACTGTTGATGAGAGAGTGAAAATGCTTCATCACTTAAGTCCACCACTGGGCAGAATAATAGGATATCTCATAAGTAAATAGAACTCTGTCTCCGTAGTCTTTTTCTGAAGAGCTAAGACCAGTTCTCCCTATGGATTCGTGTGAGTTATCAAGTCCATAAAATTGGATGATGACAATGAGTAAAATCTTAATAGTGTAGGGATAAGGTGTGGATAATGAACACAGGCGTTGCATGTTCTCCACCGGGTTTTTTATTGACATGGTAGTACTGGGCATGTGGTGACAGCAATCTTGATTTCTTTCTTCAACCTTGGCACTTTTCCATGAACAGTAAATCTGGTGCCTGGTCCAAATCCCACATACTCACTGTTTCGGTAAGCAAATATGTTCAGGGTGCCCCAGACATACAATTTGACTTCAATTTCTCTACCTCTGTATCTCGATTTCCAGGACAGAGCAACACTGATTCAACATACAATACATCCTAAAATATTTACTATTTTTCCATTTATAGAAAAACAATTGTGGATTTCCTATCTACTTGACTCAAACAAAAGTCACAGATAAAGAAAAGACATATTTAGCAAGCAGGGTAGTTGCTAAGAACATGGTACAGCTGTTTCTATAACGCAGACTCATTAAGTCAGATTAATGCAGCTATTTAGCATGAAATGTATGAGGTAATCAATACTATTGTGTCTGTGGTTTAAAGAAAATAAATGATGAAAGTATGTCATTGATTACATACCTACCAACACTATCAATATTTACCTAACTCCAGGTTAATGCCAGCAAGATAAAGGTTACTTCTTGCATGAGAAGAATTAGATTTTTGGTCAATTCTCAATCATTCCAAGACAGATTAATAAGAGCTTTACTGAGCTTCTCCCCGCTCTGACTTCTGCCTGTAGGCTTCTACACTTTTTGCTTGAGACTTAGTGAGAAGAGTGGGAAGGAAAGAAGGGAAAGAGCCACATTTTAATCTAGGCACTTATAAACCTTTCTCCAAAAAGGCGAAGCTAAAATAAAATTCCTTACAGAAAATGAATAAACACCTTATTTTTAGATTTCTGAGTAGATTGCAATTATCTCTCCTCCCTGGACTAATAATAGCTGAGAAAATCCAGTGTGGTTTGAAGGTGGCAAGAGCTCTGCTGGTCCCAAGATCATCAGAAATGTTCCATTTAGAAGTGTAACTCACGCATTAAGCCATCAATAAAAGCTAACTTGCGTGGCTACCTTAAGAGATGTGAAAATCAACCTGAGACTCCATCTTGGAAGGGAGTTCTAGAAGAAATGTATGTGGAACTTCTAATGTTAAGCTGCTAAAAATATTGTTCTGCTTCACTTTTATAAAAAAAAAATGTTTCCACATTTTCATACTTCCTTTCAAAATTTTTATCTTACTCTGGCAAGACCTGAGATCTATAGGCTGAATGAAACTGTAAGCCTACAGTATTGTCTGCAATAGGCACAGTGCTGTAAGGTAAAGGTCCAGACATATTTTTATTTTGTGTGATGGAAATTGATGCTTGTTGAACTGTATGTTCTTGCCTCTCCCCAGCCTCTAGCAACTATCATGCTAATGTCTATAAATGGTCGTAGTTGGTACCATGTTGGATCTAAACACCCAGTATAAGCCCTTCTGTGACTGGCTTATTTCATTCACTTAGATAAATCTCCTCAGGATTCACATATATAACCATACAGAGTGGAGTATCTTCCTTTTTAAAGGGCGAATAATATATCTTTATATGTATATGCTTCATTTTCCGTACCCACTCATTTAGCAACCCATGTTTCCATCTTTTCCACATCCAGGCCATGGTGATTGGGAATCGAGTATATTAGATCTAGAAATGTATTGTATCATACTTATGTAATTTAAAATGATCTCTGCCTTTCTACTTCTTTCAGATTTACACAGTTATTGGCAAATTAACAAGTGCATTATATTAAGAATATGTTGAAATCAAGCAAGCATAATTTTTCCAAGGACCCTACAAAAGACTAACAGAATCTATTTTCCATGAAATACTGTCTATGAAATTAATTCTGGCTGAAGGCTATGCTTCCTCATAAGCTCTGATTTCTGCAGCAGAGGCCTGCTGAGCCCCCACACGACAGGGGTAGTACCTTAAGAGACTGATACAACAAGTAAGGCCCATGGTCCTCAAATCCAACCTGTCTCTAGGTTAGTCAAGGGTTCCCTTCCCAGCATCGCCCTGGCTTCAAACAGCCTGCCAAGTTCATTCTAAAACAAAATAACACGTTGGTCTGTGCACTGTTTTTCAAACAAGCCATTATCCGGTGGCCTATTCTGAATTAGTTGAGGAAGGCTCTGTGCTAGGAGATAAATCTTTCTGTGACATTTCAAGACTCATCTTCAGCCAATTAGAACTGACACTGAGACAGTGGCTTGATAGCAGACATTTCAACCAGGTTCTCCTCCAAGTCTCATACCTTAGTGGTCCTGCAGCACCTTCTGCAGGCTAGGTCCAGACAAGAGTATAGGAGGATGCAGAAATGGCAGGATCTGAAGAAATCAAAGTAGGGAAAAATGCTGACATGTGAACCTTCTTACAGAAGGCTGGCTCCTAGCCACAGAACTCCCTTAGGGCCCTAAATGCAACCTTGGGTCACGGAGTACTACTGGGGAAATGAGTTTTTTGGGTTTATTATTATTATTACTACTACTACTACTACTACTACTACTACTACTACTACTACTACTACTACTACTACTAGAATTGACTTCAACTTAGCTTAGAAAGTTGCACGATGTGGTTTTGGCCTGCTGTGGTTTGTGAGCATGGCTTCAAGTCAGGCCATACAAAATCAGTTCCCATGTTCTTTAAGTGTTCCTGTATTCCTCAGTTAGTTTTCTGGAGACAAGGTTAAGTTATCTCTCTTTTACAGTATTCATAGATTGCCATTCCAAAAGTTCACTTTTATGAAGGGGTCAGGTACTTTGTACACTTACTGACACTGATATAATGCAGTGGCTGGACCTTTCTTTATCAGTAAGACACTGCATGAGGTCAGCATGGCCTCCTGCCATCATAGGATTTGTCTGAGGATAGGCAAGCACCCCATTTTTATGGCTGGAATACAGACTCAGAGAAGATAATACTTGTATTCCAGGTCTCCAAAAATCTCTTGCTTTCCTCCATAAATAGAGGAATTTTTTACTGTGGTTTCTTGTATTATTACAGAAGATGAATGAATATGGAATCTCTCAATGTAGAGCCCTGCTATAATCTCTGATGCCAAAAAGAAACACCAGTGGCCTTCACTACATGGCATAGCCAGCCATGAAGCTTGGGGGGTCTTCAGCTGGATATGTGCCAGATTCACAACCCAGACTCATTTTTCAGAAATGACAACAACTTCAGATCTGCTCAGATATGAACACAGAGTAACTTTCAGAAAGTATTTGTCTGAAACATTTTCTTTCTTTATAATTTCCCAAGAGAAAACCTTCGATTCTTCTCTGCAGTGAAACAAAAGTCCCTTCCCCATGACAACGTACTCTGTGCTGATAAAGCAACTGCAACCTTAAAAGGATGAGTTAGAGATCACGGAGATGACTGTGAGCTGTGAGTCCCTTCTGGAGAGGTGGCAGGGAGATCTGTGCACACAAAACACTCTCCTTGGACCAGGTCTCTTGTCTTCTGTAAAACTAAAAATAGGGGATCATAACGAGAAATATTTATCTGAGCCTGAAAGGAAGTTCTGACATTCCCAGAATGGCATTTCTCCAGAAAGTCTCCTCACCCCTTCCCATGCATATCTCTGCTTCGCGGTTCTCTGAAAAAAATATAGCTAAAGGAAACAATGCCTTCCCCACGGTTCACAACAATAAGCTTGCCCAAGCTAGCATAAGCTCCCTCAAAACTTGGTTGGTTAATTACTCACCATCAGAAACACCAAAGCAACAATCAGTGTCATATGTGTTTGAGGACTCTTATTGTTCTAAGAGACTCCTAATTATATGTTTCCTCTTGTGTCTATCCCCTACCCCTCCCTACTTCCCTACGGGAGATCTAGTAACACAATCAAAGAGGATTCTAAAGAGGCTTGTCATATCCTGGGGTTTACAAGATATGACATTCAAAAGGCAGTGATGTTAATATTGTTTTACAGTATGCTGACTTGCTTGGGGGTTGCAGCCATCTGTGAGTGTTAACCCCTTTCTAAGTCAGAGGAAGAATGTGGGGGTGGTTCATTCATGCAGGCATGATGTCTGTCTTACTTCTCAGGCACTATGTAGCCCTCGATTTCTGCCTACCATGTTTCTCTTTCCTTCTTTCTTCTATCTCTTCCTTCCTCCCTGCTTTTTCCCTCCCTCCCTCATTGTATCCCTCCCTCCCCCTCCCTTTCTTTCGCATGAGAAATATACCTTAGTCAGTATTGATAGAATAGAAACCTAGCGATTATGTCCCTAGCCAATTCCTATAGGAACCATTCTCAGAATTCTCCTGAATTTCTTAGGAGTTGAGTCTAGCTGATGCAATTGATTGACGATTGTGAGCACAGTTTTTACTGTGTTTACAATCTAGGATTCTTAATGCAGGCATATTGCTACAGATGGAGGCTGTGTTACTCAGGGTTTCTGTTGCTGTGATGAAATACCATGACCAAAACAAGTTGATGAGGAAAGGGCTTATTTAACTTACATAGCCTGAATCACAGTTCACTGTGGGAATCAGGAGCTGATGCAGAGGACCCGGACCTGGGGAATATTGCTTACTAGCATGCTCCTAGTGGCTTCCTTAACTAGATTCCTATAGCAACCCATGGATGGCACCACCAATAATGGGCTGGGCCCTCACACAATCACTAAGTAAGAAAATGCCCTACAGGCTTGTGTACAGTCAGATCTTCAAGAGGCAATAACTCAACTGAGGTTCTCTCCTTTCAGATGACTCTAGCTTGTGTCTAGTTCACATAAAACTAGGCAGCACTGAGGCCTTGCATGCCATGCAAGCTGGGTTGTATGTCAATGTATGTCAAACATCAGAACAACAAATATTTTCTGAATGAGGTGAAAGGTATAGACTTTAATTCTATAAAATAAATTTGCTATTTTATGATTCTTTCTTTCTTTCTTCCTTCCTCCCCTTCTTTCTATTTCTCCCCATCCTCTCATATACACAGGCATGTATGCATTTCTAAGAGATTATTGGACTCTATGAAGGTGACTTAACCCCAGGTTAGGAGAGTTCACATTATTAAATGTTTAACTTCCAAATGTTTAGTATGACTTTTGTATACCCCTCTATAATCACCTGTAATAGATTATAAAGAGCATCTTATTTATTTTTTTTCCTCAGTCAAAAGCTTTCTACAGTGATGCATATCAATCAAATACTACATTGTTTTATTTTAATCCAGAAACATGCCCTGTGGATCTTTTTGTTGTTGTTGTTTTGTTTTGTTTTGTTTTGTTTTGTTTTGTTTTGTTGAGAAAGGGTTTCTCTGTGTAGTCCTGGCTGTCCTGGAGCTCACTCTGTAGACCAGGCTGCCCTTAAACTCAGAAATCTGCCTGCCTCTGCCTCCCAAGTGCTGGGATTAAAGGTGTGCTGTGCACCACCACTGCCTGGCTGGGGATCTTATTTAAAGGCAGGTGCTAGTACAGTCTATGATGGTCAGGTTTGTGTGCTACCTTGCCTGGACTATGATGCTCAGTTATTCAAACACTGATCCACTCTTGCTATGACTATATTTTGTCACATTCACAATTGAACTAACCTGAAATAGAGTGCTACTATGGGTGATGGGGACAGCTTCAGCTTCAACAAATCTTCTCAAAAGCCTTAAAGAGTAGAATTGAGACCTCTCGAAACAAGTAATTCTATCCAATGACAACTACTCTAGCTTCTGTCTTCACAGATGCTGCTCCTAATGATTGCCCTATATACTGAATTTGTCTATCTAGGATTCATATCCTGCAGGCAGTCCTCCACTGAAATACCCAGGCTGTCTTTTCCAGTTATATGGCTGCTGTTAAACCCTTGATGCTGCTGATTTTGTATAAAGAAGTATGGCATAGCTGAAAGAAATACCTCAAACGGCATAGCTGTCTGTTGAACTGGGTATTAAGTAAGGTCTAGGATCCCTTTTACATGTATGTAGAGAAAGGCAGATTACCATTCATAGAATACTCAAAGATGAAATTGTGCTGATATGTCCAGAATTTTCTTAGGAATATGCTATTAACATCTACTGCAAGATAGTTTCTTCTATATACGTTGGGAAAGTCGTACTCATGAAATCACAACAACATGCCACCTAACATGGAACTGCACAATGACAACACCAGTTGACATGCCAATATGGATGGCAGAAATCTGAAAAGACTCCAACCCTAAACAATGATCTAAAAGCCATTAATGGCTGCTGAGAGAGCAAAACTCAGACCTATCCTTGGAGAAGCAAGCCCCTTGTGCTAGGTTATCTAAGTCCAGGGAGCCACCCTTAATCAAATATAAGCAACATTTATGGTCTTCAGCAGATTGTATGTATATATATACATATGTCTATGTATTTATATATGCAATATATATGACATTATAATAATTAAAGAAGACATCAGAGATTTGGCAGGGACTGGAATGCCTAGGAAGGGGAAAAAGAGGAATGGAAATGTATGAAATGTACTCAAGTATGAAATTCTCAAGAGCAATTCCAAAACTTAAATTTAAAAGGCTCTTATTATTATATAAGATAAGAAGTCTTAGCTACATTATTCCCTACAGGTTGTAAAAAGAAAAACATGGAAGCATGAACATGGATATTTAGTAAAGGAGATTTCCAAGTAATGGGTTAAAGGTGTAGCCTGGGTTTTACATTCTATTTATAGTAAAATGTGAGAGAGGAAAGATAAATTGAAGATCTGTTAAGTAAAAATGACCTTGCCTTTGATGATTTGGGAAATTCTCTGTCTATGGAAGTTGTGAAACATACTAAAATTAGGATACTCTCTTGTTAACAAAAATGTGCCCGGGAGAAAAGACAGGCAATGAAGCTAAGCAATCTTGTGCTCCGAATGAAGATATTGTATAGGAGTCAGAAATAGAGATGCAATTACCCACAGATCGTCTAGAGGGAGCCCATCTGTCCAATGGTATGAGTCCCGATGGCACACATAGGGCACAGAAAGTTTTGAGAATGTAATGGTTATAGAAACATGGCTCGCATGGCTGGAAAGATGAGGACAAGACAAAGCTGAACAAGTTCTACAGAAAGGAACCCGGTGGACAAAACTGCCAAGTAACAAATGTACACTGTCACTAAAGAAAAGAGAAAGACAAAGGTCATTCCATGTGTTCTGTGCTCAGCCCCGAAACCAGAATGAACCAAAGGCTGTATGGGAGTACCATGATATTGGGATCTGAGCCAGAGCATCATTCTTATCCCCTTCAACCTAATGAAATTTTCCAATGGGAATCTTGAACATCCTTAGAAGTTCTATCTCTAACTCCTATCTTCTTTGTTTCTCCTCTTTTAAAAAGGAGCATCTGTAACAGTTTGCCCATGCACACCATATTTTAGAAGAAGTAAGACGTATTCTAGTCTCAAAGACTTCCAGAAGGACAGAAACTTAGCCCCCATGCGGCACACACCCATATATTGGGTGGTAACCCAATATATGTTACCTAATAAAACATGGGACTTTGGGCATGAATGCAATTTTAAACATGAGTTTATACCACATCAGGTTAAGACCTGGAGGAATCTTGGAATGGATTAAATGTATTTTTCAGGACAAACATATATAAAATGATAGTAGTCAAAGGTTTGTAAATCTGTTGTAGGCTGAAAAAGATGTGTCACAGAACTGTCTACATTCCAACCCCTAAAATGTGTATATTATTTTTACGGGGGATGAGGAGGTCTCTACAAGTGTAATTAGTGAGCAATCCTGCAATAAAGACCCAATTTGGATTGCCCTAGTGATGTTTAAGTACAAGCACACATTTTTATGAACGGAAGATAGGGGTGGATTTAAATATATGCCGGTGACTGTGGTTAAGCAGAGAGACAATAAATACTGTACTTGAGCAGTGGAGGGATACAGTCGTCATAGGCCAAGAGTACGAGAAGCTTCCAGAGCAGGAAAAAATGACAAAACAATTCTCTGGTGGAGTCCTGAAGGCAGGACACAGCTTACACCTTCTTTTAGGTTATAAAATGGATTTTGGACTTCTAGACAAGTGAGATAGTATATTTTCTTGCTCTAAGCAAAGAAGTTTGTGATAAACATTACAGAACATGCAATAAAGCAACATAGACCACACAGAATACTGAAAAGATTATCAGTCTACCACTGTAACGCATTGTGAATTGACCAGTGGAAAGATGTGTATGAGTAGTTGGGTATCTCTTCCACAAAGAGGCCAATGATAGAGATGAAAAGCCTTGGAACCCTTCTTTGGGTATAGAAAATAGAAAGGAGGCTGTAGAAGATGTATAGTTATGAAATTACCCGGCATGTTTTGAGATGTGTTCGAATGAAAGAAACCCAAGATTTTACAGTGCAAATAATGACTAAAGGAGCTTTGGCCACGACCCATAGTTACACTAGAGTATATGAACAGGCACTCATTTAGCTACTTTTGAGAATGTTTCAAACTGTTCTTTCTATAAGATATGCAGAACTATAGTCATTGAGTACAACTGGTCTGATCTCCCCACCCTCCTACAAACCTGCCAGAGACAGGCAGGCAGAGGCAAAGAAAGTCAGTATATCTCGAAGCTTCAAATACAGATGCTGGCAGTCAGTATATGCTCACTGATAACTTCTTCATGTTCTTAGTTCAGTATAAGGAATGAAGATAAGACTTGTGACATTTTCATGAGCATCTGCCACGCGCCTAGACAGTTACCTTAATAATATCAGTAAGTTAGCAGGTGGGGAAAGGCAGGATTACAACCTAGTATGTCTCATCTTTAATCTTTCCACTATGAGGCTCGAGAAATTATGTCTCACACAGAGTATTCAAGACTTGAATGGCATTCCAAGGGCTTTGGAATCTATGGGATGCTTACAGAATATGGTACAACAGAACCTTATGTTCTGGACAAGATCATTATCTTGTGTTGAAAAGATACAAAAGGTCACAGATGAGTCAGAAGGGAGTCAGTGTTGAATCTGCTGGAGCAGGTCCCAGGAACAAGAGGCTGAGGCTCTGATTGAGGAAAGAACACGATGCACTTTTCAACAATAGTGCCCACCAAGCCTGAGGCCATGTTTGAGGAAGCAGAAAAGTAGTCTGCCTTATATACCTACTCCAACACAGCAGGGGATATCATATAAGTAAGGTGAGGGGCTGTAGTGCTTCCTTATGCACAGCTATTTCAGAAAGGGCATCTGAATTCTCTCTCTCTCTCTCTCTCTCTCTCTCTCTCTCTCTCTCTCTCTCTCTCTCTCTCTGTGTGTGTGTGTGTGTGTGTGTGTGTGTGTGTTTTGTTTTTCAAGACAGGGTTTCTCTGTATAGCCCTGTCTGTCCTGGAGCTCACCCTGTAGACCAGGCTGGCCTCAAACTCAGAAATCCACCAGCCTCTGCCTCTCAAGTGCTGGGATTAAAGGCGTGCACCACTGCTGCCTGGTCTGCCATCTCTCTTAAGAGAGCCTCTTTATGAAATGTCACAGTGTTTGATGGCTGGAAAACTACTTTCATACATTTGTTTACAAAGTTTACCTTTCATATTTCCTAATGATCCTATTGGTCAACTGCATATGTTTTTCCAGGAGTCATAGCCTTTGTACTCTTGTACTCAGATAGGCCAGTAGAGCATGCACTTCCCAGCAACAAATTCAGTGTTCAAAGCTCAGCACATCCTTGCAAGTGTGGCAATGAACCTATAACCTTGCCCTGGATCTCATTTAGCTTCTTAGTAGAGATGCAGAACCATGTGCAATGAACTGTGTTCTGCAAAACCCAAACACTCAGTGTTTTTATAGTAATTCACCTACTTGAAATAGATAATATGCTGTGACCTGTTACTCAAGGTGGTGGTCACTTAAGCTTCCTTCCCTGGGGGAGACAAACCTGGTAAATTGTGGGGTGGTGGGCTGTGGTAGGCAGCCTGGTCCTTGGTTGAACTCAGGCTTGAAACCCTGGTGACTTCACGGGGGATAACCATGTAAGAAATGGTAGGTGTTCTGCCAAGCTTCTGGGACCCTGGTTCCTGTTACATAGCTACAAACCCTGCCACAGTCCCTCGTAGAGAGGTCTGTGGCCATCAGTTACATAGAAGCAGCTGCCCAAGACCTCCCACATGCAGATCAGGTATTCCCCAAGCTCTCAAACCAAGCGAATGGGAAGTACCTACTGTCAGACTCTGATGCACCCCAAAACTGTATAGAAGAATCTTATTCAGAAGGAATAAAGGTATGAGAACTATTCTGTCAATTGAGAGTATCTGTCATAAGAGCTGTAGCCGTGCTTCCTGGGAAGAGGTCTGCTCTCCCGAAATGCCACAAGAAGCTCCCCTGCTCTCCTCACTAGCTAGTTGGCCTCTCATCAGCCCAGCCCGGCCTGACCCAGAGCAGGGTGATGGGTGCAGCTTCTTGGAGCAACTGAGCTGGCACCAGCAGAGACTGAGGTGGAGGCAGCTTCAGCAGTGAAGGCAGCTCCCCCTCCCTGCTCACTCACTCTCTCTCTCTCTCTCTCTTTTGCCTGAACCCTTGCATCCAGCTGGGCCAGAGATCTCCATGGAAAGCCTCCAGTACACAGGCCCACAGTAAATTGAGAGAAAAAGCAAAATTAAAGAAAGTGCTGCGGCTCCAGAACACAGATCTGGTGGTCTTCTTGCCTGCTCTGCTAGCTATTTTGGGGTTTGTTCGCTGCGCTGTGTAATCCAGGGATTTGGTGAGCTTCATTTTAAATCATCTAGAAATCCATGGCTTCAAATCCTTTCTTTTAAAGAAGTTACCATGCTGTTGGAGGCCTTACCATTAACTTGCCATTCCTGATTCCTGGCTGTCACTTTCTCTGTACTTTCTCATTTACTCTTGACATCATCACTATCATCATCATCATCATCATCATCATCATTATTATCATCATCATCATCATCATCATTATATAATGCAGGGATATATTTGAGATATATGTCATGTTTCCTTTTATGTTCTTCTATCTAACTCAACTAAAATTTATCCCTGCACAGACACACACACACACACACACACACACACACACACACACACACACACAGAGTTTCAAAAGATTTTAGTTATGAAGATAAGTATATTGCAACCCAAGAGTCAAAGATAGAAATTGGAGTCTAAAGAAATGGTTTATTCAGGGACTTCTTGTCCTTAGTCCTAGAGAAAAGGCACTTTTGCAAGAACAAGTGCCTTTCTGTCCCCTAACACCGAGGATCTTCCCCTCCTTCCTCTCAAGTTTTCCACAAACTTCTGCTACATTCCAGGGCTTCTCCTTAACAGATCTTGCACTCTTATTGCCATAGACTTGTGTACCCTCAAAATGCATGTGCTTAAGTTTGACTCTTGATCATAGCGTACTTGTAGGTGGGATCTGTGGTGCATGGTTATGCCATGAAGATGGAGTCTTTCTAGAAGCTCTCACGGACACAAGAGTACTCTCTCCTTCTTCCTATGATATGAGATCATATTGAAGAGAAAACAAGTTTCAACTCGTGTAGAACTTGTCAGAGCTTTAACCTTGGTCTTTACAGGTTCCAGAAGTAATAGTGAGTAATAAACACATATTGTGCAAAGGCAGGATATATGTTTGCCATGTAGTAATTTGGGCAGACTAAGGCAGGTACCTTTCTCCTTTCTCCTAACCCTGAAGCTTTCTTATCCAAAGCTCAGTCTATTCTACCCAGAATCCACTTCCAGAAGTACACAAGACAAGAAACCTTCTCCTTCTTTGTCTAATCTATGGAGTTTTTCCTATTCAATAAAGGATTTCATTTCTATTGACTTGTAAAGACCACACACTTCAAGTGCCACCAAAACAAATCAATGTTGCATGAGCCAAATAAATCCTTCTAACTACTCCGAGAAATTAGTGATTGTGAAACTGTGATGTCTGTATTTTGGTCAGCACTTGTAGGTACTACATAACTCCTAGAACAGCTGCCATGCTAAGATGCCAAGCAGAATGTATCTGACCATACTGTGCACACTCTCTAGAGGGAAAAGCCTCTGTGGAGACCCTCCTTGCCACAACACTCAGCATTTCACCAGAAGTTCCAGGCTCTTCTATCAGAGTCCAGAGCCAACGGCTGAGGAAAGCTCCTCTAGAAAAGTTTAAATTCGGTGAATATTCAAGGACTAAAATGTTGCTCAGAAACAGTTGCTGTTACTGAGTCTGGGGAATTCTCACTCGGCTATTTGGAACTGGCTGGGCTGGCACCTGCCAGATCTATTCTTGGCTCTGGTTGGCATGGTTAGCCCCCTACTCTCCCGAACTGAAAAATATAAAAACAAGCACACAGAGATTATCATGTTACACTGCCTCTCTCATACTCTACTAGAACATCTTGAGGGACATTTATGCTTACTGACCTCTGGGTAGGTTCCCCCCTTCCCCTCCCCTGCACCTGGGAGGTAAATTACTTTCAGGTGAGGCAAAGCCAGATGGCCCAAAGTTTCCTGGAGTTGATTAAAATGATTGTACCTGCTTCTGTTATCTACCAATCAAATACCACAGTTGGATTTACCATGGTAACGTCGCAGCCAGCGGCTTCTGCACTGTTAATAGAGGATGTTGAATCTACCAACTAAATCCAGCAAATGATACCCCCTATCTGATGCATGCATACTCAAATCTCTTCATCCTGGGTGCTTTCACAGAACCAGCTGCTGCTGAACAAAAAGGAAATTGAAAAAAAATTAAGAAAATAAAAGAAAAGCATTTCTTTTAAAAGTGGAGCTCCTGCGTGGTGAAATACGGAATCATGACTCAGGTCTCGAACACCCCTGGCCCAATCTACCACTGCACAAATGCTGAAGATGCTTGAACTCTGTAATTGCTTGGCATCTCATGGGACATTTGTCTACACTTGGCTAAGATGCCCAAGAACAAGGGTGGAGGATAATTTTCATATCCATGTGGTATCAAATATCTTCTAAGTCATCCCTATGAATTCTAAACTGTTATTTTTGGATGCTATTAGATAGCCATGCATTTCCACTTTCTGGTTTATAATTCGATACAATTCAATTTATTCCTGTTCACTTCAATTGGATTCAATCTAATTCAGTTTAATTTAACACATTCATTAGCCACATATTCTATTAGGTATAGGCGGGTATGAAAATGAGTTGAACACAACCTTTCCTCACAAAGGGCCTAAATAATTTATCAGCAAGGGTTTGATGGACCTGTATAATTGGAACATGAAGGACACTAAACATCCCTGAGTGTAGCACCTCGGCTGCTGCTAAGGACATTTAGGTGAATTTAATATATTGGCCATTGGTACACAGAGAGTGTGTCAAGGATGAGCAAAATTGCTAGCTAATGTTGTGAACAGGATGAATATTTTTAAAATACAAAACAAGAGGAATGAAAAAAATGAAATGGTCCTGCAGCATAGCCCTGTCTTCAGTGCAATGTTAACAGTGAGAAAACGAAAAGCCAGCGCCATTTCAAAGCGTAAAATACCATCTCAAAATCACTTAGATCTTCAGTATTTTTTCAACATAGCTGAGTGTTTGCCTTTGCAGATGCTCAACACAAACATCCGCATTTAGACCAATAAAAATAGCAATCATTTACAGTTATGACCATTAACATCATATGTAGATACACAAAAATCAAAAAAGACTAATCCTCCCATATGAGGCAGGAAATGCACCAATTTCTAATTTTTTTTCTGCAACTTCAGGTCTAGAACTGCTCAGAAACAAAATACCAACAACCCACAGTTTCAGAAATTGCACATTCCTTGGGAAATTCTATAAACTTTATTATTTCTGGAGTTTGAAATCAAGTTTTTGGTTTCCACCAGTAACTTGGGATTTAGTGGATGTTCCCTGTATTACTGCAAACATCACCGTTCCCTTTGCATGTTTATTAGTGGGGCAAAGCTCTCTGCCTGATGTCAATAGAGGACAGTGGGTCAAGTATTTCCTTTCTTATCTTTGCTTGAGTGCTGCTAAATGTGGGTATAACCTCCATCTCCAGCATATTAACCTTTGAAATTCTTGAAGCCCTTCTTGAAATGCCTTTGGAAGCATGGCATTAAGGATGTCAAAAGCAAACCTCCTCTGTCTTTGCTTAGGTCATCCAACTTGAATGTATTTGGTAAACTAAGTCCCTCACAGTTTCACTCACCAATGTCTTGATCTGGAGGAAACTTGGAACAAGGCACGTAGGACTAGGAAGACCACTATTGGAAGAACAAACTGAGAACTACTGGATATGGGGTAACTTCTGGAAGGTGGTTAGCAACTAAAGATTGATTTAGGAAAATCAGCAAGCCTTGGTATCAATTTGTGAAAGTAGCTCTCTTTCCAGCATCTATATTGCTAGAGCCATATTGTAGGCCTTTCTTTCTACAGGGAGTGTGGAAGAAGCCACAGAGCCCCTGTCTGGATCTTGCATCTGTACAGTCATTTAATGGACAAGAGAGCCTCTGACTTGGAGAAAGCACTGCACCTACCTCACAATGCCTCAGGGACATTCCTGGGAACCAAGGGCAGGAAAGGAATATGGAGGACTGCAGAAGTTCAAGTCTAATTGAGGTGAGGACTGTAGGGTCTTTTCTCAGTACCTTAATGAAATAAACCAGACACAAAGACTGTAGTAATGTGTCTTCTGTGGACTCTGAAATGAATTCCTGTGGCAACTAGTCATAGGTGCTTGAACTGGGGCACATCTGATGTGGAATTAATATGGCTTAAGAAACAAAATTCAGACAAGCAAATTATAGGACTAGTAAATATAATATACAAACTCTAATTTTATTAGTGCTGCCAAGGCACTCTGAAAGTCAATTGATGAATCTGACATCAGTTTCTCCATTTCAAGAATGAATATATGTCCTGGTCAGCCTGTTATCAAGTCTCTACCTGATACAGCCTTAACTTGGGGGTTGCTATTTTTCTGCAAGGGATTTCCTCGATTATTAATTGATCTAGGAGGGCCCATACTACTGTGGATGGCATCCTTCCTTAGATAGGTGGTCCTATACTGGATACAGTTCCAGCTAAGCATTGAGGTATGGAGCAATCCATGAATGAACTACTGACAAATATACTCCTCCCTGGTTCCTGCCTCAGGTTCCTGCTTTGACTTCTCTCAATACTGGGTTCTGATTTTGAAATATAAGCTAAATAAATCCTTCCCTTCTCAAGTGGCTTTTGCAAAAAAAAAAAAATGTTTTATTGTAGCTCCAGAAAGAAACCAGAACTGCAGCTAAAACAGTGTATGTGAGACCCCCGAGACATTTCACTTCTTAGTCTAAGCTGTTCTCTGTTGTAAGGTCAGGTAGGCACCACAAAAGCTGATACTCAGTGGCTGTAAAAGGGCCCCAGGACTTTATAATCATCAGATTTCCAGGGATCTAATGCTGAGGTTCAATGGCAGCTCTGCAAACAGGAGAATCAAAGGTTCGAATGTGATCATTCAGATGGACTGTTTGGTCTATCGCCTAATAGACAGGCAGGCTCATGTCTACAAGAAGGCAAGAATTAGAAAAGGGCCCGTAACTACCAGGAGGGCTATCAGAGGTTAAAGTCTGACCTCAGCACACACTGACTACAAAAGGACAAGTGAAGAAACGAAAGAGGGATGCTTAATTTTTATTGTTGTTAAGCTAGAATGGGTGATTTTAAATCTTTAGCCCTCAAAGGAGGGAGTCCTAAAGAGTTTCCACTGCTGTTACCATCAGCACAACTTTATCTTTCTTACTCTTACTCCATTTCCCATTTTCAGAGCATCTGTCATACTAATATGATATTGGCTTAATCTCATCTACTGTGGAGCAGGTATCACGTGTGTCGCCCTTTAAGTGCAGTTCACGGGTTTTGAAAATCTGATATAAATGTGACAGGGTACCAAGGAGGCTATTTGGTTGCTCTCTGTAGCACTTGGGTGTCCTAAGCTCTGTGGGTCATCCTGTTTCAGATACAGAGAAGAAGATGATGACCTCGTGAGTTAGATGAAAGACTGTAGGGCTCACTCTTTGACTGAACCTCCTGCTCCACTGTCCCATAGAAGGGGACAAGGTACTGAGAAGTCACTCAAGCATGTATAGGTGACAAAAGGTGAAAAAAGTCTAGAAAAGTGGGGGGGGGGGCTTGACATTGAGCATTTCGCTCTGCTAAATATACCTAGACAGGGTAAATATCTATATCAACAAGACTTACTGTGTCTTATAGAAGATCCGGAGAGAGACTGAGTCCATTATGAAGGACAGAGCTCTTTAAGAGACAGGGATGTACAGAGCCCAACATGGTGACACATGCCTGTAATCTGAAGCTAAGTTAAAAAAAAAAAAAAAAAACTTAGAAAGCTTAGAAAAAGCCTTAGTAGAAAACTAAGGTAAAAAAATAATCAATACCTGGATGGGCTGCTCACAGAGTTCCAGACAAGTGTGGACTATAAAATGGGTCTATGACTCAAAAAGAAAAGGAAATATTAATCAACTCTTGTCAGGCCAAGTGTATTCCTCTCCAGTTAGGAACCTCAAATGAACACAGCTTACCACCATCTTCTGTAACCTACATTCCTCACCAGAGTGCACAGAAAAACAACTACCAGGCAGCTGAGTGAGTATCCAGGATTACAATGGTGCATTTGAATAAGACTTGCCCAGTATTTCCCCAACACCAACTCCATGAAAATCAAGAGAAGAAGCCACATAGAAGCACCTCAGCAAACAGAATAGGTAGAGCTGACAGGGCAAGGAGAATAAGTGTGAGTAGACTCAGACATGGGAATAAGACATCAAAGTAATTTTCATTTCCAAAGAAAAGGAAGCATAATCTATTCATAAACAAGAACAGGAGTTATTTAACAAGCACAGGTAGTTGGCAGACTGGGGGCATCATTAGAGATGTTGGGAATGAGAAACCACTACACGGTGTCATAAGATAATTAAGCAAATAACTGCAAGAGTTGAGAAAGGAAGGTGAGGTGATATAAGGAAAAGGTAACAGTGAGGAAGTCCAAAACTCCAGAAACTTTGAATCAGAAGTTGAGAAAGAAAACTTAGATACTATGGTGGCCTAGGCTAAAATTCAACGGAAAATCCAGAATCTCCTGGAAATACCTGGTTGCCCTGTAAAAAGGATCTCCTTCAGATTAAGCCCAGAGGAACAGGACATCATAGTAGGCCACTTAAGGAGAGAAGGGGCTGTGATGACAGGTCTGGAGAAAGCAGAGCAGGCAGTGGGGGCTTCGTGTTGGCAGAAACTGAAGAAGTGGTTAGCATTTTTCTAAGAACATTCTCCTTAAACTTCACCATTTGAGAAAGTGTTACTAAAACAGTTCTGGAGAGTATAAACACACAGTTTAGCCTATCTGACAAAGAAAGAACAAAAAAAAATTCGTGTAAGAGAGTATTGCTCTACCATGCAACATTGTTAAAAACACATCTAAGAACAAAAAGAAAAGAGATTTATAGCTAAATTCCTAGAAAACTAAGCCTGGTTCAATTCCAGATACACCATATATTTTAGGCTGCATAATTTGTTTCCTTATTTCTATTTTCTTTCCCTTATTTATTTTTCCTGTTTTGTGATGTTGAGCATGATTAGTACCAGTTTGAGACTCCATTGATTTGCCCTGTCTTGCATTCTCATGATGTCCATCTTCAAGGTAGTTTTTGAAAGTTACACATTTCGTAGGTTGATCTCAGCACTTTCATTTTTAGATGGGGTTAGAATGTACCGAAGCATCCAAATAATCCTACAAATACTGCTGCACTAACAAAGTTGGTGGTGTTCCTGGAACCAAGTGGACACCTGGTTGACAACACTGCGGTTAGGTGATAGCTCACTCATGCATGTAGCTTGTATAAGAGCTTACTCATCAGTGTAGCATGATATCCCATTCATTAGTATAACATATATGATAGCTCACCCACTATTGTAAAACATGAATGATAGCTCATCATTAGTGTAGACTATACAATAGTTTACCCAATTAGTGTAAAATGTACGGTAGCTCACCCATTAATGTAGCATGGATGATAGTTCACTCATCAATGTAGCAAGTATGTACACACTTGGCATTGTCACAGTGGCCTCCCTCTAGTGTACTAGAGAGCATGCAAGCTATAGAAGATATAAACATACAAGGCAGAGGCTCTTCTGAGTATATGTAAGATGTAAATAATGAGACCAGGAGTTTGGCAGATGAAAAAAAATGACAAAATTTACTGACTGACTCTCTGTCCTTCCCTCCCACCTCCTCCTTTCCCCTTCCCCATTTCTTTTTCTCTTCTCTCCTAGACCCTCTATTTATTCTTACATTCATTCACACATGTGTTTATCCATCCTATAAGCTTAAGGTTCCCTACATTATTTCCTGATCAATTTTACATTTTAGTAGGGAAGCACAGGGTGAGATGACATCTCAGCTGACTGTGTTAGTGGCTAGGTGCTTAGGCAGTGGAATCTCACTGCCAACAAAACCTCTCACTGAGCATCCATCAGTGTAGAAAAGCTGATCATCTCAGTTGGAGACAAAGTAGGGAGGTGTGTAGGGTCCCAGGATTGTAAGCCAGGTACGGCTCATTCTCAGAGCTTATCCACACCCTGCCTCTACCTTTTTTGATTGACAGCTTGGGACAAGAATGTGTTCATATGTTAGCATTTACTGAATAAAAATAAACATTTCCAATTTGTAATTTTATAAGAGAAGGGGATTTTATTTTTCTTTACTGACTGCAAACGTGAATATCAGTAAGTCAAAATCCCTTCTTTGTGATTTTTGGTTGCCACCCCTCTCACCTCCTTTCCTTGAAACATAGCTACCTTTGTCCTGAAGAAACAAAAGATGGACCATGGCCTCTCTGAAAAATAATGAGGACCAGAATTTATTGAGCACTTTTTGTGTGCTGAGTCTTGCATCACATGCTAAAGCAGATCATCTATGATCTCGGTTTACAGTTCTTCCTCAATCTACCTCTGTGTTACAACCTGATACACTCATCCTAAACTAGGGATTCCATAAGGTTAAAGTATGTTCACCACAACTAATGTATTGTATCATAGTTTAGCATCATATGCCTTTCAGAATATTTGCCTATATCTGGTTAAAATCAACCTACACAAAATCTATGCTGTAATAAAGTGTTGACCATGACATGTCCACACAGAAGTGGGCTTCTTCCATCATATCCTTGGTGGCATGGGAGAACACAAGCCAGAACACTTTAAACCACTGGCAATATTCCTTGTAATGATACACCCTGTAGTCTCTGTCAACCATTATGAGTGACTGCATATCAGAGTCTAAAAAAAAAGACTTAGATTCAAAAATTTAAAATTAGTTTCAATTATAAAGTTTAAAAATCAGAAGTCAAAGGGTATTATGTTGGGGACTGTCAGTACAGGAAAATCAAAGACAGATAAGAAAGAGTCACTGTAGAAAATGAGAGTTTGTTTGGAGGTTCTACCAGGGTAACACAGCTACTCATATACCCTGACTGAAGACTGGATCCTTCTCTGTTCAGGGGGCCTGGGAGAAGAGGGAAGGGAAACTGTTGTTGGGATGTAATATATGAGAGAAGAATAAAGAAACAAATACATTTCTAAAAAAGAAAATGAAGCAAAGACTCAAAAATATTAAGTAAATGATCAAGCTCCCAACTCCTGGAAACTAGGAGATTCAAACACACACACACACACACACACACATGAATACAAATGAACACTCACACACATGCATACACGCAAAGACACACAAACACACATACATACACATAGACACACACAGAGACACACCAACATGACACAAGCACATGCACTTGCATACACCACACATACTCCTCTTCACTAAACACTTTGAAATACATGTTTACTTTCCTACACTGCCTGCCTGTTGTCCCAGGCTGCAGCTGCTATTCCAAAGCTGTGGTGCGAGGTGCCAAAAAGCTGTTTTCTTCCACTCTAATAAACATGTTTCTATTCATTTGTGAGATGGTGTGTGTGTTTGTTTATCTAGTCAGCTTCTGCCATGTGAGTCTGGCCAGAGAGTATGTTAACCCCTCTCAAGACAAGCCGCTCCAAGCTCTGGATGTGTCTGAGCTAGGCTTCAGTCAGTGAGTCCTAGGAAAGATGGTGGCTTTGAGAGAAGAAAATGTAAGTGAATGGGGAGGGGCATGAATGGAACAGCTGCCTCATTATCCTAAGACAAATTTAGAGCCAATAAAAGGTGTTCAAGTGAGAAGACTGGAGAATGAAGATTGACAGTCAATGAAGCAGCCACTTTGGCTTTGGCCTCGGCACCAGCCCAACCTTTTGCAATATGGTTCTCTTAATTCCAAAGCACAGCAAGGAACTCAGAACCCCTGAGACTTGATTCTCTGAGATGCTATTTGCTCTTCTTCATCAAAGGCTGACATGGTGTTGCTTGCACTGTCTCCAATGGCTTACACCTAGGAGGTTATTTAACCTCCCTGGGAATGATATATGGGCAGCATAGTTAGTCCTTGTTTTGGGGCCCAGGAAACTGAAGCACAGAGCTGTGATTGACCTGACCAATGTAACACATCTCATAAGTGACCAACAAGGGGTATGAACCCAGGGAGTTAACCATGACATCAAGCAGATTTCTGGCCAAAGAACTCTTGGGAGATTTGTTATGGTATCTTCAGCCAGTTTCATGAAAATTTTAATTTCATTCTCAGACAACTTAATGAGAAAAGCACTGTGCTGAGTATACAGAACCATACTCAGGCACTTTCTGCTGTGTGGCCTTTGGTGAGTTAAGGAGTCTCAGAAAGCCTTTGTATAGCAAGTGAGATACTAAAAATATACTACAAGGGGAGGAATCAACTACACAAATGCACAGAGGGGCTAGAGCATGCAATGGACAGCCAGTGTCACCTAAGTCTTATTGCTTAGTAGCCCTCACTGAGTATGCAATGACCTGGACACTTATACTCATGGGGTGGAAGGAAATATCTCACCCTACAAATGTCAGCTTATGTAACAAAGTCATTTGTTATGGATTTTAGCTCTCAAAGAAACTTCATTACCATTGTATGGGCAGTAGAATGCTGATACCCAGATAGTCACAGAAGTTAGGCCCTGAGGGAGCAATTCTCAACCTTGGAAAGAGTACCATAATGCTGTTATCAGAGTCATCAGGGTCAGATACCAGGCTTTGCCAGCCTAAGAAACTAGGGTCACCCACCTTCCCCTATGTGATACACAAATTAAAAAGACAAGTTACAACCAAAAGCAGAGAGATGAGAGTCATTCAATTTGGCCTCATTGTAGAAAAGAAAACAGAGGTCGGGTGATCCCCAGTCCATCTTCACTGTCCCAGTATGAAATTAGGTTTAATTAGATGGCAAGGGGGCTAGAGAGATGGGTCAGTGGGTGAAGTTCTCACCATGCAAGTGTTCGGATCCCTAGAACTTGTATAAAAGCTTAATGCAGTAGCACACATCTGTTATTTTAATGCTCCTTCGAGGAGATGAACAGTAGAGACAGAATCCCAGAAGCTTGTCAGCTACTTGCCTCTATATACACAGTAGCAAATCATAGACTTTGTCTGAGACAATATGGATAACAAGTATTAATATACATAGCTGTCATCTGCTTCCATACACAGAATATAATATACACATACTTGCACTTTTACACACATATGAGCACACACAGAAAATATCTATCTATCTATCTATCTATCTATCTATCTATCTATCTATCTATTCTATCTATTCTATCTATTCTATCTATCTATCTATCTATCTATCTATCTATCTATCTATCTATCTATCTATCAAAAAAATCAGAGATATGTCCAGCTAAGAAATCCTGGTTAAGGTCTAGTCTCTTGCCCATTATTTTAGTTTCTCCAACAATGTGCATTAACAAGCCATCAGAAGAGTGAGAAATTTCTTCTCAAGAGATAAACTCCTCCTCTGCCTGGTATTTGGAAGACTATTGTTTCAATTCTCTGTTAGTCGAAAGGAGGGGCATAAGTGTCTGCCTTTAGACTCTCTTGACTCCTGCCAGGAAGGTGATAGGAATGTACTCCCTGCCACCCTGCAGCTGTAGTCATGATGCTAGCATTTAGCTGCAGCTCAGGCCACAGCAGCTGCATCTCTTTCCCAGCAGGGACATCACCTGTGAGTCCCTAGACAACAGAATTCCAGGTGTCACCTGGGTAAGTGAATTTCTATCAAAGGCAGTACTGGTAGTCGCATGTCCTGTACCCAACCCTTTCCCTGCCACATCCATGAGAATCAGAGAGCCTAGCCGCAGAATTGTGGTGCTGTGGAATTGCTCTCATTCTTATAATGGTGCAAATGACTCCCACTTCTGTGTGGTGGGTGACCCTGATTTTCTCTGTTCAGAGTCCTCTCTAACCCTGTCTATCGCTGGGGCTAGGAAATGAACTCTCCTTAGAGTCCCCAGCCATGCCATTATTGGTCTGTCTGTCTGTCTGTGAATGGGACTAGAAATTCTTCTAATAAATTCCCTACTCTCAAAGATCTTTCTCAGTGACCCTCTTAGCTTCCATTGTGACCTTTCAACAGCCCCTTAGGCTGCCCTGGGCTGAGCTAGGTGAATGTCCCATCAATAACAACACAAATGCTTGGAAGGTGACAAGTAATGTATGAAGAGATGAACTTTTCTCCATTCAAACTAGCTTTGACAATGCTTTACATCTTATGTTAACGAATTATTGTATATTGGCCCTTCCTCCTCTGAGGTCTAGGTTTAATATCTTCCATTAGGTCTGATTTCTGGCCACCAGGATAATGGAGATGCTGACCTTCCTTAACTCATTGGAAGTTTACTGTGCCTGCATCCAGTCATTGGTCCCTAAAGAAAGTAAATGATCAGTGTCACATTCCCATCTTAAAAGAATCTTTTCAGTAGAAATGGCATAATAAATGCAAAGTTGCACACAGCTCTTCAGAGATTGGGGTCTCACATCAAAGTGTATTGAAAATTATTTGTCTATTTTCAGAGAATAGGACTTCAAATCGAATCATCTGTGTCCATCCAGTAGAAAGTGTAGACAAATGGCTTTGAAACTAAATCTAGCTTTGTTTAAATGGGAAATAGGGAAGGCTTTAGGGTACTAACCCTCTGACTTCTGTGGAGTGCATACATATGTATCAAATCCCAGTCCTTTTGTACAGCAGGAGGCAGAGGCCTTGCTGTGAAAATAATGTTTTGTGCTATTTTTTTCTGTTAGCTTTTGTTTAGTTTCTTGTAGGATAACCACTGCATTTACCACTGTAAATAGACTCTCAATGCAGTACAACTTCTCTTGTGGGGACTTGGCAGCTGGTGCTGGAAGGGAATCCATCAATTAGGGTCATCAACCCAAGGGAAAGAAAGAACACATATTAAGTGCCTTTTGTTTCATGAAACTCCTGGGTAGCTTTAGAGACAACTGAGCCTCCATTTGAGCCTTTGAAGCTCATCCTTAGATAATTTTGCAAGAATTGTAATTGACAGGTTGGGTAGTAGAAGTGGAGAGAGTACTTCACCTTCATATCTCATATTATTTTAGTCCACTTCCCCAAACATCCCAAACCCAACACACACACACACACAGAGAGAGAGAGAGAGAGAGAGAGAGAGGGGGGGGGGGGGGGGGAGGGAGGAAGAGAGAGGGAGAGAGAGAGAAAGAGGGAGAGAGAGAGAGAGAGAGGGAGGGAGAGAGAGGGAGAGAGAGAAAGAGGGAGAGAGGGAGAGAGAGAAAGAGGGAGAGAGAGAGAGAGAGGGAGAGAGGGAAAGAGGGAGAGGGAGGAAGGGGAAAGTGTTCTTGGTCTCAGGGAAACATCTACTGACTCAGTCTGTAAACCTATAATCTATTTCTGTTATAATCAGAGAGCATCTAGTAGATATCTAGAAGGACTGGTTTTGGTGAGTAGATGCCATTTGTTATTTGCCCTTGGCAGGGTAAGCGGGGCAACTATAAGACTTGACAAGAACCCCACTCCTGGATGTTTCCATCTTCATCCATCTGTGACCTGACGCATTAATGCTTCATTTTCATAATCTGGACCATATACTAAGATTGGATCATGAGGTCAGAAACACTTTGGGTCAAACCATATTTTCTCATCTTTCAAGTGGTTAACCTCTGTTATCTTGTATGTCTTCATTGGTGAATTCATGGACAATGATAGTTATACCTTCAGAAGACTCCCGCAAACCTTTTTATATTTGTCCAGTGATCAGATGCTTATTATTCATGTTATGGTTGGCACATCACTGCAGCTGTCTCTTGACCCAGTGCAATGCAAATGTTGCTGAAAGCTATGGGACATGCACAAATACCAAAGGCAGCATTAGAATTACTTTATTGTTGTTTAGCTCTTCCTTTAGGCCTATGTTAGACGTGACAAGAGATGCTATAAGAAAGAAATCACTGAGTCTTCCTTTTGCTTTTGAAGAGCTTTGAAATCCCTAATACAATTGAGAAATGCGCATTTGTGAAACATTAGTAAGGCATTTAAATGAGGACTTAAACATTCACGTTGAGCCTAGGAAATATGACTGTGAAGAGAAATAATTAATTCAGCTATTCTGTCTGTCTCATAGATGGAAGAAGCTGGGAGGAGGGAGCCTCCAAATCAAATAACATTTCCTTCAAATATGAACTTGGAGTGAATGAGAGAGTGGCTTTTCCATTTGGTGCCTTAATTCCTGTCCGTCAGGTTTCCTGCTGCTTCCAGCCTGGAGATGTGATTATCTATCACTCTCTGGAATGAGCAGGACCAGGTGCATCCCTGAGCAGCTCTGCTCTCTCCCTCTCCTGCACTCTGATAAGCATGGCAGAGCTGGGGGCCCTTGACAAGTCTCAAATTTTCAACTGATAAAGTGCCATTTACACTATGAACGCAGAAGGCAGTAGTGGGGTGTGGTGTTGAAACATTACACTCTAAGGGAAAACAGACTAGGGCCCTTAAACCTAGAGAGAATGAGGATGCCCTCCCACATTTTTTGTTATTAAAGGAATGGCAAAAAAGAAGATAGAAATGGGGAGAACAGAGCCATTTCCAATTACCGTTAAAACTGTGGGACCTCAGCTTTGTTTATTAAGAATTATCAGTAAATCTGCTTCGTGAATGCTCCTTCTCTAGATAAGTGTCATTTAGGGATTTAAGGAAAATTTACTAAATCAATTGGACACAGAGGTCAATATTTTTATTTTCCTTAATGTAAATACTCCATAAAAAAGTCTGGCTTTTTATTTCAAATTTTAAAGGTGAAATTTTTCACCTTCAAATTGATTCAATCCTCTCACACACACCTGACCTGGAAAACCTGAGAGACAAAGCCTGTACCAATCTGTGCAGTCAGAGAATGAACCTCCCTACTGCCCCCTCACCCTGCCCCCAGCTGGTTCGGATCCATTATTCCTAAGCTTCCCAAGCAGTGGATCCAATCTGCAGAGATTGCAGTGCAATAAACAGCAGCATTGGTGATTTCCTTACAATCATTCCTGAAATAGACTTCACATGAAAGGAAGCTGTGCATGTCCATGCTCCCACCTTCTTCATCAGAGCTGAGAGAAGGGCAGAGCTGTGGAGAGAATCCTGGGCAAATGAATAAAGGTACATAATATTTCTATTTCCTCACTATTTTGACCAAGACATTCTGAGGTAAAGATACCAAAACTGCAGGGTTAGGTATCAAATTGGCAGCTATCTGACTCCAAAGGGAAAACTCCTAAGTATGAAGCAAGATGTCTGTCTTGATGAAGGCCAGCCGGCTAGCACCAAGACATCCTTCCCACCCCCTGACACAGAGCAAAGCTCAGAAGTCATCGCTGTTGTAATGTCCTATTTATGGAGTTCCTGCTCTATGGCAGGCATCATTATGCAAAAGAGAAAAAAACAAAACAAAATAAAACACACTTGCTTACTGAATCCCAGGGGAGGCGGCACACATAAAGATGAAAAGGGAGCAACAGAAGCAGGTGAGCAATGCCAGGAGAGAAGAGGCACTTGACGACCCTACCAGCTCCTCTATCTTGTGATGGAGCTGGTGCTCCTGTGGCAGTGGCCTCCCTAGTGCCTTCCTGCTTGGCTGCTTCTGTCTCAGTACCTTCTGTTCACATGCTGGCCTCAAGGATGATCACTCTGCCTCCCCACTGCCTCCTTCTCCTTGAGCTTCTAGATGTTACCACTCAAGCTTTGTCTCCATGCATCCTCTCATTGTTCACAATCTTCTTTTGAAGCAGAGATATCAATTATGTGTGCAGTCATGTGCTTATGCCCATTCCCCTACTTGTACTTAAGACCCACAAAGGTGGAGCCATTTCTCTCTTGCTTCAACTCTGAGTGTGCTGCTGCTAGCAAACAACACAGCATCACTAGATATGTCTCCTCCTGAAGGGAACTTGCCCAGCAGCTGTTCTTGTTTCTATGCTATCTGCCTATTTTAGGAATCTTCACAGCTCTGAAATCTCTGTGGGAGTAGGCTTGCCTGCAATGGCTGGAAGGATCAATTGTGGGATGTATATTCTTTCTCCAAGGGGACTGGAACTGGAGTGCTGATAAAGCTGGGGTTTTCATAACTTGAGCTCATGAACAAAATCAATTGTAGACATGGCTTTTACTGTTCCTTCTCATTGGCTGACTTAGGTCATGGCTCCCCAGTTGCCAGCTAGCCACAAACATCACAAAAGCATTGCTGAGAAGAGATAAACAAGGGCTTCACCTTACCATTTTACCCACCCTTCTTCTCTGCAAGTCACCTCTTGTGTCACATGGTCAAAGGCCTCAGTTAGTTAAATCTGAATGTGCTGATTCCTAATTAATTTGGGGGATAGTCTAACTCAGCAATTTAGGAAGAGGTCAGTTTGCTGGTGGGAGAGAGGTGCCATGCATTTTGGAATTCTCTAGGGATGAGATCAGAGAGCCCTGTGAATAAAAGCAGAACAAGGGTCACAAAGAATGATATTCTGATAAGTGGGGCACCAGTTTTCTCTGTATAGTGCCTTCGCCATCAATTGAAAGATATGTCCCAGGCAAAGGCACCATGGTTGCTTTCCTGATTGAGCTAGCCCTAAGTGCCTGCCCTTACTCAAAGTGCCTCTTTCGACCCAGGAATTTTCCTATACTGCCTTCCTGACTGAGCACAGCATTGGCCCCTTCTCCAGATGAGTCATATGCCACCAGACACACCACGAGGACATAAGTAAAATGTACATCAGGCAGAGGTGAAGGAAGCAATAAACATCTCCAATAGTGCTGATAACTACAAAGGTCACAGCCAAGGGCATATTCTTCACCCAAGAGACTTTCGGGACTTCAAAAAGGATGTCTATTAGGGAGGTAATCTGCTGCTTCAGACAGTGTTGTCTCCTGTCTCTGATTCTGCTTTGACATCTCTCTTCCTGTCCCAAGCCAGCCTTTGTCCATCATGACCCGAACAAGAACACTCTGCTAACCCCATCAGATATAACCAGCTCCTACAGTGCCCCATTCATTCTCCCTTCACCCTGCAAATGCCCTGTGTACAGAGGTGAGTCTCATGGTTTCCATGTCTGGGTCATCTGATGATGACTTTCTCTGGAGGTCACTTAGAATAGGCGGCTGATATAGATATATCTTTAGACCTAGACTTTCTTCCTCTTTGCAGCTGTGTCTGAGATGTTCTTCACTTCCTGGCAGTCTGGAGCTGGAGTGGGTGGCCTTCAAGTCAAAAGGCTAGCTCTCTCTCCAATTATATTTTTCTCCAATTCCATTTCCTTTGACCTGGTCATGTCTGAAAGACCAAGCATACTCTTTTAACATCCTTTCTTCTGAGCGCACAAGGAACAATAAACTAAAACCAGTCTCATGCAACAGTGTAGAATTCCTCCTTGGGAGACATCAACCTTGACTCTCAATAGGACAAGGGCTGATTCTTCAAATGCCTCTCATCCTAGAATTATTGATATAAAGAGACCATATGTACTGGGCTCTGATTCTAGAGTTTCTAAGTGTTGTTTGTTGTTGCTGCTGGTGATGCTCACTTTGTTTATTTGGAGGAAGTCACTGTGCTCGAAACAACTGAGGTTTCTTAACTCCTGGGTCTTGAGTCACTGTGCTTGCCATTTGGACCCATCTATCTATATATGTCAACCACATTCATACTACTTTCTCAGACAAAGCTTTCAAGTGACTCTGGAATCAAAACAGAGAATGCAGATTTCTGCACTCCAAAAGACTGAAAAGAAGTCTACTCTTTTTCTGTCTCCAAATGCAAACAAGCAAAAATGTAAAGGCTCTCTTCTTGTGTCCCCATCATTCCTAGAAATCCATATTGTCCTGTTGGTGCTTAAAATGGCCACAGGTTACAAGAGTGTGCCTGTGGCCTGAATCCAGGGAGAGCTTTACAAAGCACAAAAGATATCTCAGTATTCTTTCTTTACAGGAGATTTTGAGCTTTGTATTGGAACAAAAGAGAAAGCGAAACGGCTGAGCATGTTTGTGTGATGTTCATTGCTATTCAGCAGTGTATGCCTTCAGCCATGGGATGTGGCGGCACACACCTAGAATACCAGCATTCAAGAGTTGAAGACTTGAAGGCTGTTTTGCATACATGCATACGAAACTGTCAAAAACTAATAGGTCTAAAGATTAATCACATTCTACATTATCAGAGGAAATAGAGTTATTTTGGGTTTAAGGGCAATCCAGTTCCATATCTGAGATCCCACAGGCTTTGTTGACCATCTTAACAGGCATTGATGATGCACAGGCATACAATACCATCCTAAGGATCATCACTGGCAAAGACAAAATGTTCTCGTCTATGCCTCAGAACAATTACTGAGGGAATGAGGTTCACAAAGAAGGAACCCGTGGAAGACATGTTTAGCAGAACTTGTACATTGCCCTTAGCAGTCACTGCCAAGTAGAGGACTAGGATCTAGGGAGATATCTTACTAATGTGTCTTCTGCATAAGCCTGAGAACCTGAGCTCAGCTTCCCAGTACCTGGTAAAATGTCAGTTGCTTAAATGAAAAGGACAGAGCACAGCAGCAGTGGTCTATAACTATGAAATGGAGGAAGTGGCTAGAAAATGCAAATCTCTGGAACTGCCTGGCCGTCCAGTTCAGATGAATTGATAAACTCCAGGTTAATTGAGAATCTGGTCTTAAAATTTTAGGTAAAGTGATAGAGGAAGATATTAGATGTTGACCTCTGGCCTGTACACATGCATGTACATAACAACATCTATTAGATATGCCTGTACACATGAGTACACAGAACATGGATGGTCCTTGGGAAAGCAAGGATGAGTGGGTTCTCAACAATGGGAATTTGATGTCACAATAGCTAAATGATTTTCTTCAAAGGTGATTAATGGGACCTGAGATCAAGCACTTAAAGGAAAATCATCTTACAGCTGGTAGAATCATAGCTGAAACATTTTGGAGACAAAATTTGCAAAAGTTATTTGGTACTCCATTATCAGGCTGGCCTGAAGTCCTTGTTTAAAATTTTACCTTGGCATTCAAAGACTACTTAGTAAATGGATAAATCTCAGTGTCTGAGTCTTGCTCATCCCTCCAATAGTGACTAGTGTCCATGTCAGACCTCAGGCTATAAGAGCACAGAAACAGGACATAGGCAAATGAGAGGAAAGTTAAAACTAAAACTAAGCAACAAATGTAGACCTGAGTTCCACTTCCAGATTTGTCACTTGTTATCATACGCATGGATAAACAATAGTCTCTGGGCCTAGGATTTCATAAGTGAACTGTTATAATACTGTGAACCTCCTAATGTTACCACTTGATTTAAACAAAAATTAAATTAAAATTTTAAAAAAGTGTCATTTCTAATGCAGCAAATTCTCAGTATGATTAGAAACAGGGAGTAAACATCTGATTTGTACATGAAAAGAAAAACTCAGTGCTCAACAGCCTGGGGATTTTGTTGTTGATGCTTTTATTTTTCATGCCATAAACCCCTCCCCTTTCTCTAAAGATAGCCTTGTATCCACTCTACATGTTGGTGAGGATGACATGGAGAACACAGGGGAATGCCATCTGGGAATGATCTATTATCCAGACTCAGCATGTTCCTGGAAACCTGTTGTCCCCAAGAGAACAGGTGAAAGCCTGACACTGTCAGAATGCAGGGGAAGCACTCTGCTTAATATTTTATTAATGGTATTAAAATTTCTTTGCATAAGTCATTAATCATTAGGTCATTTGAAAGGCTTATGTTTATTCAGAGCAACTGTGATTTCTCCACTGGCCTATAGAAACATTGGGTTGCTATACAAAAGCATGCTCCGTTACTTGTATGCCTTTGTGTGTGTGTGTGTGTGTATGTGTGTGTGCTTTGTTTCATTTCTTATTTATCACAACTTGGTACAGTTAGTTGATTTACCATGTACATATAGAATGCCTTTGACAAAAACAAATAGACATTGGAATCTTGGGAAATTGTGGAAAGCATACAATGGCAGCAATAATGATAAGATAGCAAGAATCATGAGGGTTTGTTGAGCACTGGCTCAGTACCAGTCCTGTGTCGAGCACTTTGTACTCATTATCTTGATCATCCTATTTAATTCTCAGCACCACCGTAAGAAGTGTATACTCTTACGATCCCCATTTTGTAGTAATGGAGGCTTGGGTTTGAGTAACTCACCCAAGGTTAAGCAGTTAGGAAGAGTCTAGTCTAGCAAAAAAAGACAGACTGCTTCACAGATAAAAAAATTCATTTTAGACTCTTTACTTCATATAAGCAACACACAACCTGCATGAGCCAGGACAGCAGAAGTCAGTCATCTTTTATTCCCTGTCCATGGTTCTAATGAATTTCTACAGACAGTGGAACCAAGGAGAGAGCTTAGGAAAAAATGGAAAACACACACACACACACACACACACACACACACACACACACACCAACCAATGCTCACTAGTTCCTAGGAGAGTCAGATGAGTAATCAGAAGCCCTGAAGTCTGTAGAAGCTACACAGTGCTATTATTACTCAGACCCATGATGAAGACCTAGCGTGAGGAAACCTTGATCTCCAATCACAGTACTCAAATTTGGGAGTGTGATCCACTCTGTACCTTTGGTGTTGTAATATATTTGGGAAATGGAGGGAGAGTCACAGAGAATACCAATATAATATATATATAATATAATATATATAATACATATACATATATATATCACCCATATTAGGTATCTGAAAAATAAGTAGCCACATAAGAAACTGTAAAAACAAACATAGTTAAATATATAAAAATAATTCCCAGTAATAACTCCAGATGCTTTTTAAATAATTAGTACCTGTTAATTGCACAAAATAATGAATTTCATTAAGATTTTGCTTGTATTTTTTTTTATTCTGTGGACAAATTAAATGATTTCATGATACTATTATTACAGATGTATATTACTACATTTATGTTTGACACTCTCACTAACATCCTGTGATAGTTTATCTCCACTGTCAACTTAAGATCTAGGACCATCGTCAAGAGAACCTCTGGTTATGCCTATCTTGATTAGGCTAAATAGGTGAAAGGATCCATCTTCTATGGATGGCACCATTCCTTGGGGTAAGTAGGTTCTGGATCTTAGCAGTTGAGACTAGTGCTGAAATAAATATGGATGTGAAGATATTTCTGTGGTCTATCCCTTCAGCTATACATTCAGGGATGGACTTTGACCTCATGGTAGTTCTGCTCTTAGTTTACTTTCAGGAGCCTCCATTATGATTTCCACAGAGGTGCCATTTACATTCACACCAGCAATGTATGTGTGTTCTTCTTTCCCTAATGTATTTGTGGTTGTTTGTTTTCTTGATGATATTTTGATTAATGTGAGGTTGAATCTCAGAGTAGAAAAGTCTTAGTTTTATCATTATTTATGTCTTAGTTTGAGACAGGGTTTCACACTGTAGCTGAAGCTGGCCTACATTTACTATGTATGCAGTTCAAAATGGCCTTGAACTCCTAGCAAAACTTCCCCGAGCTTTCCAAATCCTGAGATCGCAGGCACAAGCCAATGCACCTGGTTCAGTGGAGTTTTAATTCAGATCTCCAGATAGATATGGATATTGAAGATTTTCATGAATTTCTTGGCAGTTTTATTCTTCCTTTTTATTTATGATGTATTCATACATGTCAGAGAACCTACATGGAAGCAAGAGGACTTTGTGAAGTTAGTTCTCTCCTTCTACCTTTCAGTGGGTTCTGAGAATGGAAGCCAATTACCAGCATTGTGCACCAAGAGCCTTTACCCATGCCAATAAAGCTATCCAGCACTCTTTGTGTTTTTAATTTGGGAACTGCCAATTCAATTCATTTGCCCAAATCATTAGTGATTTGTGGGGGATGTTTAATTGTTTGGGTTCTTTTTCATAGATGGTGTTGGTTTTATAGAGACAAGGTCTGTCTATGAAGCCTAGGATGGCTGAGAATTAGTCAATCCTTCTGCCTCAGCTTCCTGAGTGCTGGGAACATAGATGTGGCTCACCACACCCAGTGTCATTATGACATTTTAATATATGAACACAAGATAGTTTGAATATGTACACCTGTTAGTACCATCTTTTATTTCTGCTGCATCATCCTGATAGTCAATTTTCTCCACTGGAATTGTCCTTCAAATTTGGAGTCAATATGTTAGAGAAAACATGTACTCCTTGAGGAGTCAACAGTTATCCCAGACTCCCCCTTGATATACTATGATGCTGATGTCTTTTGTCTTCCATTTCAGCTATGTTGTAGTTGGGGGTGAGTACTGCTTCACATGCTTGAATTTAAGCAGAAGTAGTAGCTGAAGGACACAATGGGTGACTACTCTTTAATCATTCAGAAACTATAAATGTGCCCAAGTTCTTTCTCCTTTGGGCAAAGCAACTCCCTAGGACCTCTATGGGTAGAGAAAGAAGAGTTCTTTTATAAACCTTCAAGCTGAGCTCAGGGCTTAGGTGGCCATGGAAGAGTCAGGGTTAATATAAACAGAACTAAGGTAGTGACAAAAACATGAGGCTGAGTACAGGAAACTCTTCTCAGGCAGTAAGGGTCCTAGAGTAACGTACCGTGAGTCCTGAATCATGCTTTCATGTCTCAGTATCTTCAAGGTTGGCCCTTCTCTAGCACTTTCCACTTCATTCCAGTCTCCACCTAAGTACACTTATAGCCTAAATCAATAGTATGTGAGCAAGCTCAGTGAGTTGAAAATTGCTTAAGAATATCTGTTCTGAACATCAGCTGAATATTAGGTAGAATCCTAAGAACTAGGGCTATAAGGTGAATTAGAGCACTGTGGCTCCTCTCCTTGTAAAGATTCGGTACCATGCAGTTTATGTTTAATGTGAAGGCAGATACGGTACAAACGCTGATGAACTGAAAGACTACAAAAGGATATGTAGCGCATGTCAGGTGACCTAACTTTGCCTTGATTCCTCCTCCAATACACAGTCCAAACACATTTTTCTGGAGTACACCTATACATTTCCCTTGCCCACATACTGAACCTTCAGGGTCTAATGTGTAGCTTTTGATGACATATCCTCTGAGGTATATTTATTCTGCCTTATGTTGTAGAAATACACTGTGATATCAGACAAGGACATTTCTTAAATCCAAGTCTATCTCATGGAATTTTTTGTTCTAGCTCTGAAGCGCTTTCTGTTTAGAAAGAGAACATCTTTTTCTCTTGGGTATAGACAATGGAAGGGTCTGACCACAAGGGCTAACAGCTTTTGTTCAGCCAGTCTCTAAAACATTAAAAGTATCCACTGAGATACTCCAGACTGATACTCCAGGACATAGATCAGTGGTTGTCTTAGGGCTTCTACTGCTGCAACAAAGACACCATGACCAATATGCAAGTTGGAAAGAAAAGGGTTAATTTGGCTTACACCCCCAGATCATAGTGTATCATTGGAAAAAATCAGGCAAGAACTCAAGTAGGGGTGGACCCTGGAGGCAGGAGGCAGAGGCCATGGAAGAGTGTTGTTTACTGGGTTGTTTACAAGGCTTGCTCAGCATGCAATCTTACAGAACCCAGGATCACCAGCCCAGGGATAGCATCATGCACAATGGGCTAGGCCCTCTCTCTTTTGTTACTGAGAAAATGACTTACAGCTGGATCCCATAGAGGCATTTTCTTAACTGAGGCTCCTTTCCTTCTGAAGACTCTAGCTTGTGTCAAGTTGACACCCAGAACCAGCCACCACAGGGGTATTCACAATTCACATCAGCTTTATTAAAGACTGTACGGGATGATGTCAAATTGTTCTTTGCCAGCAGAAAGCAATGCAAAACTATACATCTGGAGTTACTGCACAGCTACAATTGACTATCACAATGTTTTAAACTTCTTTTGTTTTTTTGTTTTTGTGAAAGAGCCCATATTTGTTTTTGCATGCAGACCATGGCTCTCTCACACAGAACAAAGAGGAAAGGTAGGCTATTTGGCTTTCAAGGTCAAAGTGAAGTCCTCTATGTTAGACTCAACTGGATACTTCATTAATATGTAGAGTAAAATGTCTGGTTGCACACTTACCATTAGAGTTATGAAAGAAAAGTCAAACTCTGGGAAATTTATTAGTGCTCTTATCAGTGATCTAAAAATGTTCCATGGGGAGTGGGAATGATAACTGGGGAATTCTGGACTTTTTTTTTTTTTCTTTTTGCTGAAAAGCAACTTGTCATTTCAGGACAACTAGCAGCAAATGATGTTTGTGATTTATTAGATCTTCTTTTTGGTGATAATGTTCCCATTTCACAGATGAAAAAGTAAATCCTTGGGATGAGCAGTCCTTATCCAAAGTCAAGCTGATAATTGATGGGAGAGACAGAACTCGCTTCTGATCTTCTGGTTTTGGTTCCCACAGGCCACAGCACTAGGGATTCTAAAGCAGGAGACGTATTTACCTCAGCTGCTGACAACAACCGTGCCCCTGCTGCTGCTGTGGCTTTCACAGAGCAGCAAGACTTTTAAATCGTGGCTTTGCAAGTGGCTGCACATCCATAGCCACCAAGAGATGGAAATGCATCTCAGGGAATTATAGCCTAATAACCTCACAACTCAGCACATTAATAATAGCCAGAGACAAAAATAACGCACATGACTGACTGTCTAGGTGTATCTAAGGTTTTTCTGAGTGCATCTGAGGGAACTGGATGAACAAAAGCCCTTCACGATCATGTCAGAATGACTCTATCCTTCATTTTTGCATTCCTCTCCAGCCATGCCTGGCTGCTCTGCAGCTTGCCTCCCTTCCTTTGCTTACACTATTAAAAGTCAAAACCAGAGAGACAGGAATTTATTTCCCCCAAACAAAACACCTCTTTGTTTCTTTCTTTCATACACACACACACACACACACACACACACTCTCACACTCACACATACACACGTGCATTACACAAAATTAAAATGACAGAAAATATACCAGAGATACGGACTGCTGTGTGTTTCATACAGAGAAAGGCTCCAGTCTAAGAAACATAAAGTGGACTGCTTCTTTCAAATGTTGAACATGGAAGACTGTGAGTAGCTTAAATGTACGAATAGAAGGAAACACTCTCATTTACTGGAGACCTACTACGTGACTCCAATGCACACAAACTAGTTTAATATTAGAAGAGCCATGGTGTGAGTCATTTACTTCTTTATAAACCAACAAGGACATCAAGTGCATGTGTGACATTATTATAGCTAGAGAGTGGTGAGGCAAATCTATACCTGACACCAGAACACAGGCACATATTTAAGTCTACTTCCCTTACTCAAGATGGGAACAGAGTTAGGTTACCCACTGACAGAAAAACAGCTTCTCAGGGAAGTGTAAAAATTGATCAAAGAAAAATTATGATTATTAAATTATAATTTCTAGAGTTTGAAGTGATCCTATCTTTATTGCTTGTCCAACAGTCTCAGTGAGTGGTATCAGAACAACGCATTTCAGTATGAGATGTTGGCAGAGAGCCTTGGTTTAAAAGGAGAGTGCCTAGCTCTTGGAGCTAGATGGTTTCACCAAAATTCCCAACATTTTATATGCTGGTGCTATTCCTGATCTTAGGAGAATGCCCATATCTTAGGGTTTCTATTTCTGTGATAAAACCTTATGACCAAAGCAATTTGGGGAGGGAAGGGTTACTTGCACTAACAAGTTCCAGATCACACTGCATCACTTAGAGAAGTCAGGGCTGGAACTCAAAGTAGGAGCCTGAAGGCAGGAACAGAAGCATAAGCCATGGAAGATCATTGCTTACTGGCATGACCTCATGGCTTTCTTAATTTCTTTCTACAATACTGAAGACCACCAGCCCAGAGTGGAGCAGGCACATCCCATAGTAAGATGGGCCTTTCCATTTCAATCATCAATCAAGAAAATGCCCCACAGATTTGAGCATGTTATTTTATTCATCTTTCCTCTTCCCAAATGACTTAAACTTTTGTCAAGTTCACATAAAACTAAACAGCACTCTCCAAATACTTCAAGGACAATGAAGGAAGGATATTCCACTAGAAAGTGTCTCAGATGCATTCATTTTATTTCAGTACAACTCCTATATTATATGCAACTCCTATATTTACCATGCCTGTGAATTGTTTTTGGAAATACTTACCGTTGGTCTGCCTTATTCACATTTTCTAGTTCTACTGGTTCATGAAAAACCTGCATGTAAGCATCAGATTTACAGTCCTACTAAATGTCCCTGCTTCCCACTCAATACTCCTTCCATTTTTAAAAAAGTAGTTACTTGTATGTTTTCCACGTATGCTGTATGTGTGTGCACACATGTGGGAGCCAGAGGTTGACATCAATTATCTTTTGTGATCACACTTAACCTTACAAATTTTGGCAGATACTCTCCCTTTAATCCAGAGGTCACCAATTTGGCTATGCTAAGAAACCACATTGCTTCAGGGATTTAACCAACAGCTTTCTATACTTAGCCACATATCTCTCCTTCCATTCATTTAGGCTTCATCCATTGAGACCCAGTTTCCCCAAGTCTACCAGTTCTGCTTGATCCCTCAGATTTTACCTTTTCTGGCCCCATCTGCTGAAGATTTTTCTGATGTGTTTCCTGGTCCTTTTTCGCTCCACCTGTCTTCCAGTGGCACATGTAGAGCAACCAAGATGGAAATTGTGACAAAAAATCCCAAGAGGCCATCTTAGTATTCCTCCTGGACTGAGCTACTTGGCAGCATCAACTGACAAAGTCACTGCTTTCAAGGCGATCAGTGCCAAATGTAAAGCAACACACCAAAGGATATACATAAGTCAAATATACAAAATACCAATGGCTGCTCTGAAAGGAAGAGAGAAGACTCTACAAGGCCGGGGTCAGTGTAGCCACAGACCCTTGATGACAAACCAAGTAATGTCTTAATGATACAAATAAAACCCCACTCAGTCCTCGCAAGAGCCCTAGGGTTAGGAGAGTCAATCCTTTTGCTGCTGAGAAAACTGTACTCAAGGAAGTTAAGAGACTTGCCTACATGAGCCAGTTTGTAAGTGGCCCTGTTCCAAAAGGTCTTACAAGTCTCAGAACTCAACAATCACTAAGTCAGAGGCCATTCTCAATCTACTCCCTCCCCCTTCCAGTTGGAAAATTTTCACTGAATATTTAACAAGAGCCATAGTCTAACCATGCCAGAAAAAGGCTGGTCGAAGAATTCATGAGCTTAGCAAGCAAAATCAAAGAAGATGGATTGATTGAAATGAGCCTGAGTTCAGATCCCAATTCCTTCAGCCTTCTGTGTTTCTAAGAGAAACTTGGAATTTCTTACGCGAAACACCAATTCAAAGACACCAAAAAAAATCAAGAAGAGCAGCACGAGGCATATGTAAAAAGTATCCCCACAGAAAAGAAGCACTTCCAACCCATCCATATGTGTGTGTGTGTGTGTTTGTGTGTGTGCGCACAAGCAAACACACACACACACACACACACACACACACACAAGATAATATTTTGTTGGCAAATCTGCCTATTTACATAGTTAATGTGGGATCTATTTGCAAACACAAATTAGTTTGGTGCAATTACTTTGTGCACGGACATGGAGTTATCCGCTTCAGTAGCTTAACAGCGTCAAAAAAGACTGCATACCAGCATATAGCTGTCTATATATAATCACAGTATTACCTGCACACATTAGTTACATAGAAGTTACATTATAATTAGCACCATTCTTATGTCATTGGAAGGGGAGGAAAGTGTTCTAATTAAATCAGCAAGGTGTTTTGGTGAGACAAGGAGTCACAGCATTCCATCAACTGAAATGTGCCAACTTTGTGCATCCCTATATTGTAGAGAAGCTGTTTGGTTACAACATTGAATATTTTCATACTGTGTCCTCTTGTTTCCCTGCCTTCAAGACATATTGTTGCTTTCTGAGTCTCCTCTGCAGCTTGAGTAGTTGTCAGTCCCAACACATTGGAAAGGACCACAGCAACAGTCTGGTCCATATGACAATTGCCAAGAGAAGAAAATGCACTAGACTCTGCATCTCACCACCTAGCGGGAAGCTCAAGATTGGGACCACTCTCTCTGATTGGAACCCAGGGCTAACTCACATACCTCATCCCCATATCCACATCATGATGTTGCTGTCACTTCCTTAACTACAACCAACATCTCTCCCTCAGCACATTTTCTCTAAGATTAAGAATGAATTCATAATGAGATTCTCAGAGGTTGAATGGGTGCTGCACTTAATTCATTCATAACCAATAAAAACAAACTCTCCTAGGTCGTTGAGTAAATAGAACCTAGTATTTAAATATCTTCGCACAGTTTCAAGGATGCAGGCAATTAAAAGCAGGCTGCCTCCTGAGGATGTAATTCACTTAAACCCATCAGGGTGAATTGAGCTAGGCGGTGTCTGATGAGCTCAAGACACACCACTTTTTGGGTGACATTGGACAGTACTGAACTTTCCCTTGATTCCTCCATGATACTGAATTACATACATAAATGCTTTCCTTTCCTCTTTTCAGTATAAAAAAGTTTTTTTTTTCCAAAAGGCACTGTGTTAACATGAGCTTCAAATTACAACAGGGAGTGTCATCATCTTAGGGTTGATATTGCCATAGTGACTCTGGATAGAATGGGTCAGAATATTCCTTACACCCAATTTCCCCCATGCTGCCAAGTGCAATATTGTCTCTATCCTCTTTTATAGAGGAAATGTGAACTTGGAGCCTAGGGGAGGGAAGCCACAGGATGTTGTCATTATCACCAGGCCAATTGAGGAGAACAAATAGCATCACAGCATAATCAGCATCTTATCCCAAATCGCCCTGTCCTTCCTCCCCAGTACACCATTTAACACTCTATGCAGAAGAAACTAAACATTCTTTGTAGCATAAGAAGGGAAACAGACCACAGAAGAACAGGATAAGAGATCGCTGGTGTCCATCAGGAACAAATGACCATGTAATAACTCTGTAATTACATGGTAACTAGAACTGATTGAGCCTGTAAATTATATCCTTGTCACCCCTGGGTAATGATGCAGCTCTATCTTCCATCTACAGAGAGCTGCAGCACATGTCCACAGACACTGAGAGATAAGGGAATTCTGGGCTGTTAAAGCAGATTTGCTGCTGCTGATAGGTGGCAAAGAGACAGGCTGAAATCTGGGATTTAATGATCTTCCAGTTGAGGCATTACAGGCTCACCAGCCATAGCAAGACATCCATTACCCAGCCAGCACGCATCATCCTTTTACTGGGATTGATTAAGACTTCCCAAATTAAAGATGAAAGGAATAGGGCTGTGAATATGTGCACTCAGATATGTTACACAGGCCTGTGGACACACGCGTGCATACATGCATCCATGCATACATAGATACACACCCACAAACACACACACACACACACACACACACACCACAGACAATTTACATTCCCTTGAGCATTTAATTTGCAAACCTCTGAAACATCACTATTGTGGCATTTCACCAAATATTTTAATACTAGGAGGAATATTGTCTATTTCTATGCAACATCCTCTCTGGGACCATTATGCAGAAGCATTAAGAAATTTTGCATGGTAGATCATTTGGCAAATATTGTTTGACAGCCGACTGTGCATACAGCGTTCTTTTAGGTGTTAGAGGAAACAAAGAAGCATAACACTCAATTCTCTCCCTCAAGGATATGAGTCCACTTACGCAGATAATATAAATACATAAAACACTGAATTATAATGCCACAAGGCAGTATATAATTAACTGCGAAATGACTGGTATGGATAATGAGAGATACAGAGTAGAGAGGAAACTCACTTTACTGTAGTGAAATTATAAATATAGCATCTTATAGATGAACATGAACATCTTCAAGAGCTCAACTATCAGTCTCATTTAAGCTCTGTTAGAAATGGACATTTCAAAGTCCTCTCTGTTGACAGTCCTCCTGCTTTCCCAAAGGCAAACAACAACAGTAGCAACAGATAGATAGATAGATAGATAGATAGATAGATAGATAGATAGATAGATAGATAGGAATGTTCAGCAGTAAAAAGTATAGAAAGAAGAGTATATAAATAGTAGTATCAGATATATAAACATAAGTTTAACATTTCCTGTAGCTAAGATAGTAGAGAAGTGGAAATGTGTTAGTGATGGCTTTATTCCTCATTATAGTGCTTGTGCCTGGGATGCAGATGCAGGTTAACTATCCAAAGTTATGGGAGCATTTACTAACCAACACAGGGGTTCAGTGAGGAGACCAAAGGCAGGAAACTGCATACTCATCAACTTAAGAAACTACAAAATCTTTCCCCCAAACATCCAGCCAGGGTGAATTAAGTTGGGGGACAACCCACTGTAAATCAAGAAGATTATTTTTCTCAAAAAGGACAGAGGGAAGAGAATGTGCTCTGCTCTCCAGGTTTGTTGCCCAACCTTTGGATGTTGTTTAAAACATTTTAGTGCTAGTGTACAGCCACTTCCAAGGGTTAGCCAAGAGGGGCCCTGTGGTACTATATGGATTGGATAGAAAACCACTTTCTATTATTTGGTAGCACCTTCAAGCAAGCTCCTTATACTTTAGCTTTCTAGGCACAAATCACCAATGTTCTTATTGACATATGATATGCACAGACCTCCCCAGGTATTTGTCCTGAGGTTAGTCATGAGGACCCTTCAAGACCCTCATGAGACCTCATTGTGAGACAAACTTAGGTGATGTTATCCAAGAGGAGCTGGCCTTACTACTTAGTCCTTGTACAGAAAGAAAGGGATAACCCTATACCATCTGTATTTTTTCATGGAAGCTCTATAAATACATGAATCCTAGTCTCCAAGTCAAGATACAATTTGCAGTTTCCAGATCGTTAAACATTTGTAAGTTATCAGGGATTTTTCTTCTTCTTCTTCTTCTGTGGTAAATTAATGCTACCTCAAGAAAAAATATCTTTGCATTAGCAAAATTGCCAGGGTTTGAGTAAAGCCAATAATAAGAGACATACCGTTTGATAATGAATCCAAAAGTATCCAACTTATCAATGGTCTCTATATATGTTATATATCTGTGAGGCATTGGCTCCTTGCACCCAAAACTAAAAATAAAAGGATATATGGGGATAACTCCTAAGAGTCTTCCTGAACTGCATTTTTATAAACTGGAGAGGCTGTAATGGCTAGTTCCTCTAAAAGCTAGTTAAGAGTAACTGAATCCTCATTCTCAAGTTGCAAACAAAGGTTATGCCACTTCTGTATTGACTAACTCTCAATGGGGAAAACACCTAGCAATCCAGGCTCCTACCTATCTCTTACTCATAAACATTTTCTTTCTGCAAGGGTCAAGGAGTATCTAAGAGACTGTCCTATAACTAGGTTGGCTGATCTTCAGAGGCCTTTGTTTGCCTTCTCATGCAAAAGTTGCAACCTTGATCTGTAATGGAAGCCACCTATGAAGCATGAGATCCACATTGTGTACTCCTTCAAGAGGTACCTGAGGGGAACAAGCTAACTGCTGGATGATTTATTTTCCATATGGTTTCAGACTGTTATAGTCCAACAGGGAGGTGACTTTGTGGCACAGCAGCTGCATGAGGAGCAAGAGGGGCATTTGGGGAAGACTGTTCACATGGCTGTGGTCACAGAAGCAAGGAATCAGAGGGTGGCTAAAACCTTTAAAGGAGTGACTCTGGTGATCCACATACCCCAATGAAGCCTTACCTACTAAGGATTCCAGAATCTGCCCCCGAATAGTGCCCCCAACTGCAGAACAAACATTCAAAGCTTGAACCCATGAGGCATTTCAGATCCAACCCATAACAGTAACAGAGCTGGAGGAAACGTCAAACTGCTTATAGCACTCCAGTCTCCCACTGATGGCAGGAAACAGCTACGTGTGCTGCTCTAATCTCAATGGTGCTGACAGGCCGGACTCCCCTCTACACCTGCACTTTTTATTTTATTTACCAGGGCCAGAAGATCGATATGTGCTCCCCTGGAAACAAAGCTTTCTGCTTTGCATTGGAATTTATTTTCAATTGCTGCTGGAAACCATTATCACACAATAATGTTCATTCCCCACTTATGTTATCTCTTCAGCTAGGCAGATTGCCAGGTATTTGACTGCCTGACACCAAGTCCATTTGGTGCATGACAAAAATAAAACCTCACAATGCCTGGAAATAACAGGAGACATACTTATCATCCAGCCATAGATGACTGTGATCCTCTGGAGTTGTCAGAACTCATGTAAATCACCCTGTGCTGCTTGCCTGCAGCCATGGGTCCACTCTCATTATCTGCATAAAGTGAGTGGGAAGAAAATGTTTTCCAATGGAGCAGACTTACTACAAGTTGCAGAGGTGAAGCTAGGAAGATAGCAAACTAGTATGAGTCTAACTAAGGCTATTTTGGGTCATGTTTCACTCAAGTTGGAGTCATTGATCCCATGATACTGCTGTGATGTTCACAAGTGTTGACTGAATTCCTCCTTGGTGCCAGACTAAGTACTTGAGATTTTCACTGGAAAATACCTATTTCTGTCTGAGAGAAGTTTAATTTAGGAAGGTAGATCAAAAAAGTACACACAAGGTAAACATATTGGGACACATGCAAAAATGGTGGTTGCACAAGTAACAAAGCACTGTATCCTGAATGTAAATCCAGGAGCAGCTTCTTAGAGGAAGTACCATTTGAATCAGATGTCTTACCTAATCTGTAAATGCAAATGTAGGTACTGAAGTTATTGAGAATAACCAACTGGAACATAAGTCAACTCAGTGGTGATTCCATGTTGAGGTAGAGACTGAGTATCACACATATAATTAGGTTAAAAAGTAAAAGTTCAGGCTTAAAGGATAAGCCTATATCTTTTCAATTACTAGAGGATAGCTCATTTTCTATGTGTTTATTTCAAGGAAGTAGCCAGAGGAGCTGAGCCTCAGTTGAAATCAAGGTCAGTGGCAGAAATGGTGAAACATTCAGGCCTTGCACAAAGACAACAGAACAAGCTCAGAAAATGGAAGAGACTTACACTGAGAATATTTCAACTTGATCATGGATTAAGCTGATGTTTATGGGGTCAAAACAGTCCAGGAGGGTGAGAACATGCAAGGAAGCAAGTTGACAACAGTCTGGAACAGTGATAGTAAGAATAAGGCAGATGACAAGGTAACACAGAAAAAAAATAGACATAAGGAGGAGGAGGGAGAGGAGGGGGGAGGAGAAGGAGAAGGAGGAAGAAGAGGAGGAAGAAGAGAGAAGTCATCATGGAGCTGGTGGTGAACAAAGTGAGTGAGGCATTTCCACCCAGCTATGCACTTGGAAGCTTGGCCTGGTGGTGCACACATGTGCCAAGCCAGCACTCATAAACATACTTTCAGTGAATCCCTGTACCTCTGGTAGGATGATCACAAGTCTCATGTAAATCTGGGCCACAGAGTTAAGATCCAGACCAATGTGGGATACATAGTGAAATGCTGCCATCCCGGAATCAAGAGCTGAGATGGAGCTCAGGGGTAAAATATTTGCACGTACTTAACACCTGTAAGGCCCTAGGGTTAATCCATATTACTGCAGAGATAATGCAGGAGAAGAAAAGGAGGAAAGAATAAATAAAGCAAGGAAGGAGTTTGTTATATTTGCTAAGAGTTAGAGAATGTTGATCAACACAGCTTTAATGAGTATAACAGAATACATTTATTTGGTTAAAGAATGAATGGGAAAGAAGAGGTGAAGTGTTAATTTCAAAAATGTCAACTAAGGAAAAATGTAGACATACAGAAGCAGAAAGACAAAAACTGGGAGGATGCAAGCAAAGCAAGCTTTAGAGTAGAGCCTGGTAGGAAGCAATAGGATTGGAGACTCCCACACAGAAAAGACTACAGAACAATGTCTAAGCAACTGGCATTTCCAACTGCAAAGACCATTCATGTCTGAGTCTGCGGCAACTCGCTTGTAAGTCTGTGTTGGTTCGCCCCTTGCTGAGTGGTAGTGTGAATGTCCACCTCGTCAGGTTTCTCCTTACCATATTTGTCCAGGGATTGTCCTTTTGACCTTCTTTGGCCACAGGTTGCTTACAGAGGAGTGCACTCAGGCTGGAGGCATGCCATGATTTATCAATCACTTTGCTCTCTGGTTTCCTTACTCTGTGGGCAGGTGGGTGCCATCTCTTTAGCCTTAAACCCAGCATAAAACCTTGTAGATCATCCTGAGCCCAGTATACAGGCTACAGTAATTTCTACCAATCCACAAATTGAGAGGTATAAAAAAATGGCTATCTTGTGTATTTAAGAGATTTTAAATTCAGCATTACTATGGTCAGTAGCTGTCTAATTAATTCAATGAGCTAACTTCCCGCTGCCTCTTGACTCCTAGACTTTATCTTTCATCTTCCTGACTTTGCTTACACCATATCTGTCCCTTACCTTTCCCAATGTCAATCATAGCACTGACACAGGTCTCTTTCCTCACTTTTTTCACATTACATGGGGACCTGCAAGGACTACTTCTACATTACAGACTTACTGTTTACTCTTTGCTTAGGATTATTTCTTACATAAAAAAGTGAATGCTGTGTATTTGTTTATACACAGATCTATCTAATTATAAATTAAAGAATGTGTAGTTGTATATAAGTACATATAATTAATTTGCTAAACATGGTTTATTTTCTATCCTACAAGCCAGCACTCAACTTGTGTGTACAGCCTCATTAGTGATTAAGTAAACAATACTTCAGTTTCAGTTTCTTGGTCACATAACAAGACATTTTATAACTGTGTGTGTAACATGAAGTGGGCTGGGAGACTTTATTTTATTTTAGTGGGTGTAGGGCAGGTGAGAGATTTTGGAGTAACTGCAAGGAGGATTGGGCAAGGTAAGCTTTAAAGAGAAGGGAAGGCCATGTGCTGATGCAAATGGTCCTAGTCACCTCTAGAGCCCTTGAGGACTGCTCTACCTGAGGACACAGCACTTGTGATGGGTATTTACAATTATGATCATAAGGTAAATGATATTTTCTCTGCTTTGCTCAATAAGACAGAACAATAATATATTTTAGGAAAAGAAGTCAATCAAAAAAGATTGTAATGTTTTCAGATCAATTTAAAGGATGATAGCTCAGTGGTATGACAAACTCACTCATGTGGAACAGGGATGGTGCTTAATAAATAAGACCTTTCTATACAAACACGAGGATTTGTAATGAATTCGCTGATTATTCTTTCTCCATGAATAATACACAAAATTGATTTTATGCCCATGATCCTCTCTGGTCATTTATTCCCTCCTTTGTATGGTTTTCTTTAAAAAAAAATCTGTTAAAACACATAGTTGTAGCCATCAGTCAGTGTTGGTGGCTATGTCCTCCATTTCCTTACCACTAAAGGCCCATATGACTCTTTTTCTGTGGACAGATATTCTGAACAAAATTTGTTAAGCAAACTTCACCAGAACAAATGACTTCCCATTTTGTCTCTCATCTTATGAGCTTTTGTACAAGCAGTTGTTCTTGGGATCTTCAAAGTAGCTAGGAACCTACAGGTATACCCAAGAGCAGGAACTCAGCATTAAAGCCAGAAGCAGTATAGGGAGACTCAGAGGCATGTGATATACCAGCCGAGACTCAGCATGCTCAAGTATGAGAAATATGGACTTCAAAAGGGCCTGGCTTTAGGAAGCCCCTGACTTTTATAAGTTTTATATCTATGAGCTCTACTCTTTTGTTCTTACAATTAAGATCAGAAAACATTTCCCATATGTTTTCAGCAAGAGTAAGGAAAATTGGCTAACTGGAGACATGTCTGCGGTAGTCTGTTCTTACTGAGGCCTGCCCCACAGGAGAAATCATTTTACTGGAGCCTAAGACCTGGAGAAAGGAAAGTACACAATTCCAGCCACAACTAGTCTTCTGCACTCACCTGAGAGCATCCGATGTACACCCACAAACGGAAGCACACGTATGAAGGTCATAGTCAAAGGCCATAAACTATTGTGCCCAGTAAACTATAGGCACCAGCAGCAGCCTGAGTCCCAGCATAGCAATGGGGTGGGGGAGGTGTGAAGAAGACAATTGTGTAGCTCAGACAATTGTATTGATAACAGAAAAGGTAGATAACATGAAAGGAGAAGGAAATGCAAGCTGAAGGTGGAGACGTAGATGCAGAAGAAAAGCAGATCAAAAGTACCAGCTCATACCTAGAGAACATCCCTAATGCATGGAGTGCTGTGACCATTGACATGAGGGGAAATCTGCAAACACATCAGTAGGATCTTCCTAAACAAAAGTGCACAGATGATAAAGGATGGGAAGAAAAGGAACCAAATAACCCCTCACTGTGTGGGTCAACTACAACAGGATGGATCCTTGCTGATTGTATCGGAAATAGAGAGTGTTATATCTTATGACCAGGAAATGCAAGTCAGGACAAACATGAACAATGGTTCTTTAACTGCTAAACCAGACCTCAAACCTGTGTGTCTACTCCATTTGTTTCCAGCCTGCTTTCTCCAAAAATGATTTTCTAATCCTCAGTAGCATTTTCTTCTCAAGAAAGAAAAAGAAGAAACCACTGCCTCCCAAGGCCCCATCTCCTAACCAAAACCAAAAACCAAACAACACAGAGCCACAGCAAAAGTAATTGCCTTGTTCTCAACACCAACTGCCGTTGATAATATCTGTGAATCGTCAGCATTGCAACTTAGAAACACTCCCCAATACACGATTATCGCCATGCACTGATAGTACTGTATGAAAGCAGATGACAACTTTCTTGCAGATGAAAACCAACAGAATTTCTTTCTTTTTCAAAAAAGTATCTGATGAATTTACAAGAGAAGACAAGATGACCTCCACATCTGTGGACTCCTTTCACCTAAAGAACAGCTTTTGTGTCATGAGCTGACAGTGACCTCACCGTCAGGGATGTCTCATAGAAGGGAGTCTAGAATGGTATACATATATGACCATTTGTGCCCCTGATGAATGACACCTTCCTTGGAGATGGAGAGCAATGAATGGGCCTTTAACAACTGATAAGCAAGACTCCTAGAGACTGCAGGGCAAGATATTAACCCAGAGGACACTTCAAGCTCTTGCTGCAAGGGCAATGTATTACAAGCAGCAATCTTATTGATATTAGCAATAATTATAATAATTATGAGGATGTACATAGCACTTTTATTTCTGCAAATGCTCTGCATTCATCCTAGTGATTGCCATTTGTACAGTACTTTGTATTTCCTAAACACTCTGTCATTAATTAGATAATGGCAACAACATCTGTGGCCAAGGGCCTTAGTTTCCCTCTTAACAGGCACAAGATGGAGGGAAACTGGTCGCCTTGCCTCCAGGCATGTGATCAGTTAGTAGAGAATAAGAATTCCATTTTCAATTGCCCCAGTGTCTGTTTTGTCTCCACTTTGCATGCAAAGCTGGGTGACTCCTAACAGAAAGGAGGATGCCTGGAGCATGAAAACCCATCACTCATACAGCCTCTGGGCAATTATTAAATACCACTGCCAGCATATGAAATTTGTTTTCATGGAGAACTTTAGGGGTGCAAGGTATTCCTCCCCCCAAAAATCATTATAACAAAATTCAAGGTTCTGATCCTAGGTTCAGGTCACACCCATGATTCAATCAGACTGGTCTGGGAATGAAGCTAATGGGAACCCACGGGAGTGAGAATAGCTGCTTCACACAGTGGCTCTCAATCTTCAGGAGCATCCAGGGGCTTTTCAAAGCCTGTGTGCTCCCACCCCAAGGATTTCCCACCAGATAGGACTAGAATGGGGCCTGAAAATGTACGGCTGTGACAACTTCCCAAGCAACACTTATTGTTAAGTACAATATGCACTCTAAGAACTGATTTAAACGTTTCTATCTTGTCCTGCCTTAACCATCCCTACTTCATCCCATTACGTTCTATTTTTGAGAGGGGTTCTTCTTATGCATTCCAGGTTGAACTCAAACTTAAAATCCTCCTGCCTCAGCCTCTAAAATGCTGAGATTACACGTGCTTGCCATCAATCTAAGATATTATATATGCAGATAGAAGAACTACTAAGTTGTTTAAATTTTCATTACAAAATCCCTTCAATTGTAATGACTTATCTTTTAAATAGGTTGGTACTAGCTTCTATGTTTAGAAGAATTTGGCCAAAGGCTGCCCCCACAGAGAGAACTCTACTCTCCAGTGAGTCTGATAACAACAGAATACTGCCTGAAAAAGGAATAGAAAGAGAAAGATTTGTCTAGGCTGAGCTGTAATGTCCTTCATGCTATCATATGCCTCAGCCTCCTAGGCTTACCCCGTTTCTTCTGTGGCTATAACTGCCAAGGAAATCCTCCCTTGGGTGGGCAGCTGTTGGAAAGTACCTACATGTCTATGTAACCTGCTCCAGATTGAAGAGGGAGTAAAAAATGACACTGTCACCTTGAGTCTGTGTTTTGGCTTCATCTTTTTTTTTTTTTTTTTTTTTTTTTGGTTGCAGTGAAAAAACACCATGATCAGAAACAATTTCTGAGTTATTTAATCTTACACATCCAGGTAAGAACTTAACCACTAAGGAAAGTCATTGCAAAAGCAGGAATTTAAGTAGAAACCATGGAGGAAGACTGACTATCATCTTGCTTTCCAGGGAACTGGTACTCAGTAGCTTTCTTATATAGCTCACACCCACCTACCTAGGGATGTAGTATCCACAATGGGCTGGGCCTCATACATCAATTATCAATCAAAAAAATATCCCCCATGGTCTAGGTTACTCCTCAGCTGTGGTTTGCTCTTCCCAAATGACCCTAATTTGTGTCAAAACTAACCAGAATACTTACTAGGAAGTTAGTATTTACTCATTTCTACAGCAAGAGTGGCCCATCCTAAAACACATAATGTTCCATGCCCCTTCCGGCCATATATTCCTAACCATATGGAAAGATCAACTAAATTTGGTAAGCAGGTGAGAAAGAAACAAGGGCATATTTAACAGGCTATGACAGCCACATGTCTCAGCAGTCAAGAGGATGAATAAGCAAGGAAGGGACAACTGTGGAAGAGCCCAAAGTATACCCATCATGGCTTAAATGCAATCAGCCTCTATCAGAGCTCCCTGGAAATGTATATTATATAGGGAAAGGTGCATCCCTGAGTCTACCTAAACCAGTCTTTCAAGAACAGCTTGTCAGGAATAGAGTGACCAGAACTGACCCCAGGACCAAAGTGAGAGTGGAAGGCACAGCCTGAAGCTCTGTGTGACATGCACAGATAAAAGGTTAGAACACAAAGCCAAACCAAAGCAAGCATGTGCTGTTTCCCTCTCCCTCAATTCCAGCTCTTCCCTTGAGGCTGTTCTCTCTAGGAAGAGCCCACATATTCCAGAGGCATTCTTGCTGAGCAGACTCCAGCAGTCTGGAGACCCAAAAGCAGCTAGAGATTGAAGGAGGCAAAAGCAATCCCAATAGTGAGTCATTCCTGACACTTGTCCCTTGAACAGTCAGTCTTCAGCCAGGGCGTCACCTTGCTAGGGCTTCTGTCCCTCTCACAGACTCAGCTGTGACCGGAGGACCCAATCCCACAGCTGTTCAGCTCCATGCTGTGCCTGGTTCCCAGCTGTAAGACCATATTACTTGTGCTTGTTTGCCATCGGCTTTAATTAAGAGAGCTTTAATTTTCCAGCATTATCTTGGCTCCTCCTTCCCAAACACTCACATCAAGAGATGAAGTTGTTTCCCACGCAGGCTGAACTCAGGCATATGCCCAGGAACATTATTGAGAACATTCTCCAGTGCCTCATAGGGCAGAGCATTCAGAGGAGCACACATGACAGGGTCAGGGGTGGGTAAGACAGGTGCACTTCAGAGATCCTGATGAAAGTACACTCTTCCTTTGGCAGAGCCCGATTCCCCTCTTAGTCTCCACATTGGGTGGTTTTCTTTTTTCCTTTTTCAGAAGTCTTCCCACGAGCTTCATGTGGAGCCAGCCTAAGGAACTCAAACTTGATTCCAATCTGATTATCCAACATGGCCCTATCAGCTGAGACAGCAACATTTATCACATTAATAGGAAGGATGGGAGAAAACTGGGATCCTATCCAACAGGAGAGTTTTTATCACATGTTGCACTGTCTTACAAATCCAATTATCACTAGCTGAAGGTCTTTACAGCCCTTGGATTGCAGCTCTCAAATCTTAAAGGAGCATGATACATATTTCCTAAGATTCTTCACCTCTGTTCTTTATACCAGGCACTTACAGACACTCAACCCACAGGACAACTTCAGAACTAAAGCTGCCTATGAAACACTTGTCCTGAGTTTAACCCGTGAGTTCAAGAGAAACTTAGATTGAAGATGCCATTTGACCACTGACCTAAATGTGGGCTGAAATGTACTTCATAGATAGAGGTAAGATCCTAGATTCTAAGTCTAAGAAGGCTTGTAGGTAAGCTCAAAATGACTGTCAAAAGTAGGGCAGCATCTTTTGCAATGCCACGAAGCTCTCAAAATTTACTAACAAATTTAGAGGGCAATAATAGATACCCGGTAACTTACAAGAAGCACTCCCCAAAGCTATGAGTGTAAATGTATCAGAACCATGCTAAATAAAGCCCACTGGCATCTGCTTAGCCACAAAAGACATCAGTAAATATATGCACTAAAAGTCTCAAGATAAAGTTGATCAAAAGTGACAGCCAAACATTGTGAAGCACATTCACTGAGCAAGGGTAGCAAATGCCCAAAGAGTGTAGAATCCATGTAGAATTCTGAGCTCTGATGAAGAACCAGTGAGTCGAGTACTGAGCCACCCTAACCTGGTCACTATGAAAGATTTCCCAGGGTAAGTCAGGCCCTGAAGATTAGAGAACTGAAGGCTTTCATTCTAGGGAATCACTTGGTTTGGAATACTGGGTGATGGCAGGCCTAGGGGTATTAATGGCTAACTACTACGTAAATCCAATGACTGCTCTGATGGCTATACAAGGTGTGCAGAGTCAGGAGTTCAAGTCAGGACAATGCCTTTTATTGACTAAGAGGTTATTAATTGGAGCAGAAAGGACATGAGACACCAACAAAAAGCAAATGAGAGACTGAGGTGACTTAAACTTCTAGTAGACTTCTTACTCAAATACAAGTCTACTAGAGAAAGTATGTCTGTAGGTGTTTAAGTATAAACTCTGTTTAATCATTGGATGAAAGCTAAATCATACAGAACTCCGGAGCAGGATATAAGAAGTTGGCTTTATGACTAATGGTAACACATCTACTATTTGTGTTTGCAATAGAGTAGTACAGTAGATATCCAGTTAAAATATTGAATGAATAAAACAATGAAGCAGGAGATTGTGATCTATACTCACTCTACAAATGGGCACTAAGAATTTCTGGGTTGTTCCAATATGTTGGTTATACACATTAAAACTTAAAGCCATTTCTTCTGAATACATTTACAGAACTAATGAGAATTATGTTTTAAAGCTGAAGAAACATACACTAACAATTCAGCCATACACAAAGAGTCTCAACAAGGACACAAAAGTAATGTTTTAGAAAATAAACCAATGCAAATTCTAGAGATAAAAAGCAAAAGAAAATTTTTTTACTAAAGACTCAACAGCCTATTTGAGATAACAAAAAGTCCAAGGATTTAAAAATCATGAATAATATCTAATCAAAAAAAATAGAAGAAAATGATACAAGAAAGATGCACAGAGTTTCACGACACAAAATAATAGTATTCATTAGGAGTAATGATAAACACAGAGAGGGGCAGAGACCACATACCAAACCATGGGCAAAATATTCTCAAATGTCATAAAATCAAAAATGAATGATTATAATCACTAGAGAGTAATAAAATAGCATCCACATACATATATATATATTCAATATAAAAATAAAAATGGGGCTAGATTGATGGATCAGGCATTAAGAGCACTAACTGTTTTATCAGAGGGTCATAGATTAACCATCCAAGAACTTATATCAAGCAGCTCACAAACCCCTGTAACATCAGCTCTAAAGGATTCAATTCTCCTTCCAGGCACATGGCATCCCTTACATATGCCCCTCCCCACAAACAGAATAAGATGAATCTTTAAAACAATAGAATGCCATATAAATGTATTTAATGAGAAAGTTTCAATCTGGATGGAAGAAAGGCAGTTAAAAATCATCTCTCTCTCTCTCTGTCTCCCTCTCTGTCTCCCTATCCGTCTCCCTCTCCCTCCCCTTTCTCTCTCTCTCTCTCTCTCTCTCTCT
>NW_022196906.1:23308456-23335265 GCF_008632895.1 Mastomys coucha
CTCTCTCTCTCTCTCTCTCTCTCTCTCACACACACACACACACACACATACACACACAAATATCAAAATGCATAATGAAAATCTAATCATGAAAGGAATAGCTGTTAAATATGTATAAAATAAACACCACAACTAAGAGGCAGAGTAAGAACATTTACTAAAGTGGATTTCCATTGTAAATTATAAAATAGAAAGAATATTATAATAACTAACATCATGGAAACTTGTGGTTTTAAATAACAAATCAGACAGAAAACTAGAAAATCTTCAGATTTTTTTAGAAATGAAGTTAAATGATTATTAATGATATGTGTGTGAAAATAGGTAACCATAATAAATTATGTATTTAGCTGAGTAGAAACCAAACCTCAATAGATCAGAATTTATGAGATTCAGTAAAAAGATGCATTTAGGGGTCATTTATATTTGTAAATGTTTATGGTAGAAATGGCAAAGGTCTTAGTCAGTAGCCTAATTTTCTACCTTAAGAAAATTTAAAAGTAGAAAAACATCAAGTCAAAATCAGAGAATTAGAGAGGGGAAATGAGTAGGAAGTTGTAATGAAGTAGAGAAACACAATATTACAGAAAGTCAAGTGAGCTAAATTCATTCCTAAAAGATCAACAAAGTTAACAAATATTTTATTAGAGTAACTGAGAAAAGGAGAAAAAAATTGTTGGAGTTAATAATAAAAGTGGAGACATGCTGGTACAAGCCCTAACATTTTCAGAGTATAAATGATCTGGATAGAAATCTTATTAACAACTTATGCCAACAAATTAGACAATTTAGATGAAATGGACAAATTCAACAAATGACACAAATTACAGAAATTGACACAGGAAGAAGCACACATTGGAATAAAACAGAACCCAGTATTTATATTCACCATTAATATAAATGGTGACAGGTAAAAGCCAGATCCACGGGGCTTCATAAAACTTTGTCAAACAGAAAAACACAGAACATTCATCCTGCACAAATTACTTCACCACATATAAATGCAACTTATTCTCGGGGTTCAGTATTACCAGTTATGAAAGCCAGACAAAAAAAGTATCAGGAAAATAAGCTATATATTAATAGCTTTCATGAACACAGATACAGCATGCTTTAATAAAATATTAATAAACAGAAACGAAGAATATATAAGGGATGTTACACACTAATGTTCAGAAGGCCATAGCACAGGTGAAGAGCTTGAAGCAGTATCCGAGAATAAATGAAATACAACGTAAGACAGAATTTAAGCGAAGCTGCATATCCATCTTAATAGATTAAGAAAAACGTTTTCCAAAGTTTCACACACAATCCTCATAGAAATCCCCAAAGAGGAAGATTAAAATCAGCCTCAGCTTTTCAAAACTTATGTATAAAACCCATAGTTAGTTTGTGCCCTCCAACAGTGATAAAAGACTGAATAGTTTCCCTCCAGAGTAGGAGTGCTCAATGTTGACACTTTTACTCAACATGAAATTAATGGTCATATCCCATGCAACAACACCACCACTACCACTACTGTCAACAACAACAATGGAGAGAGAATGGAAGCCAAGATACAGATGGAAACAGTAGAAAAAGAAAAAAATATGGAATGTAGGCAGAAAGAGGAGAAATAAACATATCAGCCAACACAAGCTTGAATAATGAAAATCCCCAGATGACTAAAACTGAAACAGTTCAGCAAGGTTGCAGGAAACAGTATCAGTACACAAAAGCCAATTATGTTTCTATAAACCAACAAATCTAAAACTGTGCTAACAGTACCATTCACAAAAGCATCAGAAAGAATTAAATACTTAATAATAAATGTCTACATTGAAATTCATATAACAGTGTGGAATGAAATTAAAATGTGTCCCAATAACTGGAGAGGCATTCCATGTTCATGGATCTGAAGCCTCAGTATTGTCAAGATGGCAGTTTGTCCCAAATTGATCTATAAATTAAATTGAGATCTCCATTAAAATCTCAGCAGGGTGGTATAAATTGACAATCTGTTGCTAAGCTACTTATGAAAATGCAAAGGATTTAGAAAAGCAAAAACAACTTCAAAAAGGATTAATGTCAGCTGACAATACTATCTGCTATCAACTCTTCTATAAGGTTATAGCAGTGAGAAACATGTGTACAGTGCCAGACATTTGGATCAGTGGAATAGAACTGGCTTTCTAGATATGAATCCCATTCATGGGAGCAAATGTAGAGCCATAGTTCCCACTATGGACAACTGAGTTTTCATAGACATTCCAAGAATAAAGCTTGTTTTATCAACACAGTAGTGTAAGGCAAGTGAATACCCACCTAGATTTGTTTTTTTAAAAGACCAAAGATTTTCAATTCAAAATAAATCTATAGGTCTATGTAGAGGCAATAACATGAGCCTACTTCTAGGAGAAACTCTTCATGTCCCATCATTGAGTAAAATGTTCTTAGGTTAAAAAAAAAACTTAATAAAAACATAACAAATTGGGCTTCATCAAATTTGAAAACTTTTTGACTCAACATCATCATTAAGGCAATGAAAAGACATGCCACATACTGGAGAAAATACTTGTAAATCATGCATCTAATAAAAGTCTTGTACCAAGAAAATATAAATAATTCTTACAACTGAAGAAAACAAGCAATTCAATTATGAAACTGACAAAAGCTTTGAACACACTCCTCAACCAGAAAGATAAATGAATTGCAATCATCATGAGGAAAGGCACTCAATGGCATTCGTCAAGAAGGAACGGCAAAAGGAAACCACAAGAAGAGAACCTTTATGTGCTCACTAGAAAGTCCACAACCAAAATGACCAAGCCTAGCAAGTGTTGGCAAGGACCAAGAGAAAACAGGCTGTCTGCTGCCAGAAGGAATGTGAACTGTTGTAGTCATTTTGGGGAAACCTTTGGCAAATTCTATAAAAGTTGCCAAAAATAAATTGACATGTGATTCCAGAAGTCTACTCATAGGACTGTCCACAGAAGAGATAAAACATAAATTTTCATAAAGATATGTTCATAACAGCATTGTTCACAATAGCTCAAAATCTATAAACTATCTATACATCTATCAACTATTTAATTAAGTTTAATGATGTTGTTTGCAAAGATTTCAAAAGGTAAAATCATTAAAGTTATCTTTGCAATACAATACTATTGTACAATGAAAAAATGAAGGTATGAATAAATGCCAACACATGGTAGAAACTTAAAAGCATGATGAAGAAATTCATATGCAAACGTGGCACATCATATACTTTCAATTAAATCAGATTTCAGAAAAAGGAAAGACAGAGAAACAGATTAGTTACCTAAGTTTGGGAGGAAAAATGGGGGTTAGATAGGACCATGGAAACTTTTTGGAATGATGATCACGCTTCCAAATGGAGTGTGGCGATGGTCATTCAACTACATGAGTTAACTTTTAAAAAGGAAAATCACCCAGGTACATACTTTAAGGCATATAAATTATGCCTTAGCCAAATCACTGAGGCATGAAGGTAAATTGTATGACCACTTCAGTTGGTTATCTTGGAGCTATAAAAATTCATGTGTATCCCATTGTTCTCTGGGTGGGAAGATGGATCCATCCCTGATCAAGAGTAATCTTATTTCTATTTCTGTGTCTCATTGATCCCTTGTTCTCAAAATTCCCTTCTAGCTAAATCTTTCTGTGACTATGACTTCAAAGAATGATCAATGATATGTGTGGCAATCCCACCTCTCATCTCTAAGTAGTTCCCTGTAGATGTTCCTTTCTACAGTATGGTCAGCCTGCCACCATCAGTGACAGTCCACATACAGTGACTCATAGACCCCCTCAGTCCTTATTTCACAGGCCCTGCTTCACTGTCTTTCCCTCAGACTCCCTAAAAGCAATGCCCATGAGTATCTCTGGCCTCTTCCTGCAGATTCTTTTAGAATGACCTGTTAGATTAACGTAGATAGATCTTGACCTTACAAGTTTTATGAGTCTTTCTATGGTGAATTCTACATTGACTTTATATGTCCTTCCTTTATAAAACATCCTCTCTCTTTCCTCTCTCTCTCTCTCTCTCTCTCTCTCTCTCTCTCTCTCTCTCTCTCTCTCTCTCTCTCTCTCTCTCTCTCTCTCTCTCCTCTCCCTTTTGCAATGTCTCCAGCACTGGTTAACCACGTGACCTCTACTGTTCATGTTTGGCTCCATAGTTCAAATTACTATCTGAATAACTAATTATATGTTTCATAACTACCCCCAAGTAGAGTAATCCCCACAACAAACTCTCATGTGTGTTCTCCAATTCTTTCCAAAACATCATCTGAGCAGGCAGAAAGCCTTTTGGAGTCCTCCATCCTGTCCCCATGCCTGCTGTGGAGAATCCCTAACCTGATAAGTGCCTACCTACTCTTTTTTTTCCTACCCTATGCTCTGACTTCATCTTACCACTGCATCATTTTGTATCCTAACAACAGATATCTCAAGTCCTCCTTCTAAATGAATGAATGAATCACTCAAGAAAAAGATGAAAAAGAGAAAAGGAATATTGTGTTATAGGCAAACTTGTTGTCAGTTTAAGAAACAGAGACCTCTACTGGTGTTAATCTGTGTGGAAACACTCGTTAGTACTCATTAAAAATGAAAGAATGCTTAGATATGCCCTGTGCCTTCTCTCTACATATGTACTTTCATCTTCAGATTTCCATCTAACCTTGTATATAGACTACTTCGTTATTTCAGATTATGCTTATTAACAGTTTTCAGTAATCGGGAGATGGGCTGGGCTTAGGTCCACTTTTGCATTTATGAAAGAAAGTGTTGATTAATTACAGTGGAAATGACAAGACAGCTACTTGACAACATATTGTTAGCCATTAATTAACTTAACTTTATGTTCTTGAAAGTAATAAAATTGCATTTCTTTGTAAAGGTTTTATAATTAGCCTGAACCACACAATTTAGCACTTAATTATACACTGTCTATTGTTTTTTAATTCCTTTCTTTCTTCCTTTCTCTCCCACTCCTTTCTTTCTGACCTCATCTCCCACAGCAATGTAAAGGGACCACATCATGTATTTGCTGTGCCAGTCACTCTTAAAGTATATAGATTAATATATAAATTAATAGCCCTTAGTTCTGCCCTCAAGAAGCTTCCTATGAAGAATGAAAATGGAATTGGCACATGACTGACTGTATTGCGTGGAAGAAAGTATTCCCGAGTTTGAGATAAATCTAAGAAGCTGGGAGAATTCACCAGAAAGGTGGTTATGGCTTCCAAACTGATGGAGGGATATGAGCTTGAGGGCTAAAAAGGACACATTCAGAGGACCAGAGGGTACATAGATTGAAGATGAGCAAGCACAAAGACAGAAGCAGAAGAAGCTGTGATGTAGATTAAATCCACAAGGTGTACTAGAAAGATTACAAATTCAGGAATCAGCCCCTCTACCACTCATAGGGAACTCGGCCAACTTAGTTGTACCCAAAGATTGTTGAATTTTAGCTCTTTATATTTAAATCATACACTATAGCGTCTATTCATAGGAAGATTTTGATAACTAACTGGGATAGCACTCATGAAGATCAGACACATGGTAGTTATCAAATTGTGAATCACAATGCATGTGCTCCTTCGTTTCAAGAGAAAATGAGCATGATACATAGAAATACCATTTGTGAAGAAAGCAGACAACAAATGTTGTGCAGCCACTCATCCAGTCTGGGATGATCATTGGCTTATTTGGCTTCTCTGCAGTCAGCTGTTTTGTGGTTCTTAGCAGAGAGCTGGGACTCCTTACACTCCTGAGCTCAGCCCTGCAAGCAAAGATTTCAAAGAGAGATGGAAGAACTAAACACCACTTATGTGGACTTCAAGATAAATTCAGGAATCAGAACAGAAAACGTTATCAGGGAGTTCCCCATCTTATTTTTTGTCTTCTGGAATCATACTATATCTTTATAGAGTTTATACTAAAGGTGATTTTGTCCAGATCCTCAATAATGTACTTATGAAACCAATTTTACTGATCAATAATAGTGTAAGGAGTGGTTCCAGGCTTGCTGGGAATTATGACAAAACACAAATGCAAACTACTCCATGCAGAGAGATTGCATTGTGAGATCTGTAACTAGCAGTTAACTTCCTATTACACATATTGAAAGCTTAGTGAGCAAGCACATGGCCAAGTCATTGTGATCAAGGGACTCTTAGTGTCTCTCCTAAGCACCAAGCATGAGACCCCCATCATCTAGAAATGAACAAATGATATTTGGTACTTCTTCAGAGAGATAGCATACAATTATTCATTTAAAAAGTTATACAGTGTTGGTAAACAAACATAAAGGAAGAAAATTAGTTCTAGAAAGATGCTGGCAATTTCCCCAAAGAGGGAAAATGCAAAAGGCTTCTCCATGACAACTCGACAAAACATATAGCAACCAGGAAGATAATTCACCTGGGAATTCAGTCAAAGATACATTTTTTCAAGTAGAAATGGGATATTAATAAAGAACCTTAAATGCTGGGACAAGACAGGAATGGCCAGGAGAAAGTAAATTCACTCATTTTTTTTCTCAAGTCAAGAATTACGTGCTATGAAGGAATACTGCTTACACAAAGAAAATCATCAGAAGGCAAAGCACGGAGTAAGGCCACTGGGGAGGATGCTCCTAGATGGAATGTGTGGGTCAGGATGCCCTGTGGAGAGCATCCGAAACTCTGAAGAGAACTGAACCCATGGACAGACCCGCCATCCCTGTAACTTGGTGTCTACAACCTGACATAGACTGTTCCATGCCAGAGACAGATAGATGACTTAATCTTGTTTCCCCTTCACATTTATGGAAGTAATGGCAACAAGAAACTGTGCTGCAGCTGACTCTCATATGAACTGAGTTTCCAGGACTCAGTTTTATATTCTTCATTTTCTAAACGGGAAAGAAATCATTTGTGAAATAGACTCAAGCATACAGAAAGTATGAAGTGAATTATTTGTACAAAAAACTGATTCGGTAGATTGGAACAGCTCTGGTAAGAATCAGCATTTGAACTGTCTAAAACTCCTAGAATGATCTACATTAGCATCCACTGCCTAGTCTCTGGCTTTAGTCATTAGTCCATCCACTTCCTTTGTTCCTGCCATGCAAACCCATCAGTTCAGTAACAGTACATAGCTACATGAGCCACGAGGTCAGCCATGAACACAAGAAGATACGCTAAATATCAAAACATGCTTTCTCTTCTCCATTGTCCTGTTCCTCAGAGAATCAACGTCATGATCACCTCCCAACAAAACTGAAAAGCCAAACACACCGATGACGGATTTTTTTAATCACAAATGTAATAACCCATCATGTCTCATGAACAAGAAAGAGGGCAACAGGGAGGCAATTTGGTCCAGGAGTTTAATAAAAGCATGCTTTTCTCAGAAGGAATCTGATAATGGCATTTTCTAAGTGCAGCGTGCTAAACAGAGCTCAGGAAAGCAATGAGCCACATTTGGCGCTCCAAAGATGTCACTGGGTGCTTGTGTTCTGTTCTCAAGATGGCCCCGCTCAGCTCATCAGGAGAGCAAAGCCACAGAGACTGAGTACAGCAGCTGTACTGGAGAGAGGTCCCTTTCCTTGTTACTCTATACAGCGATATTTGATTTTCTTTCTGCTTACAGGCTTTCTCTTAGTCACAGGCTTGCTTTTCATCGGCACATATATTTGCATCTCACAGACCTCTATGGAATTTGCTGGTCCAATCCCAAGCTGTACCTGTGTTTAAAGACAGCCAGGTATACAATGAGGAGTAGGTCACTGAAAGTTGACGGAAACTGGGACACTTCCCTGGGTGGCAGGAATTAACTTCCAAGACTCTTGCAGGCACAAGCGGTTTCAGGGAACACACTGTGTGGTTTAAAATTGCTTGACAATGGCAAGCTTCCAATTGAAGCTTTTCCTCACAAAAGACAGGGGGACTTCCGCCAGAGGTAAAGCTTCCAGGCTGACAGGCATAAGGAGGGCTGGGCAATAAGTCAGCGGGATGCAGAGGGAGTGTAGGACACCTTCCCCACTGTGCTGATTTGGTGTCTGTGAGCCTTTCTTTCAGGATGTGGATTTCTGCCTTGATGCCCTGCTGGTGAATTCTCTCCAGTTATAAAACATTTTGTTACCTTCATTCGCTCTTAATTAAAATGAAAAGGAAACCCCCAGGGTTCCAACAACAGAAAAAAAATTCAGGGAGAAAGAAACTGAAAGGAAAACAAGAAAGGGGAGAGGGGTTTGAATTGTAGGAAGCAAAAGGTTAGAGTACCTGAAGTAGCAAGCAAGAAAGAATTTTTTTAAAAAAATGAACTCACTGAAATGGTTTTAATCTTTCTGAGAAGTGTGGACTCTGGGAAATATTTTCAGGGAGACATTTGTAATGGGAAAAGAAAGACAATGGCTTTTCACTCTCAGTATTCCCATCTGACTAGCCACACCCTCCTGCAGACTCTGGACGGCTGAAGGGCTCCTTCTCTCAACAATTACTTACCAAAGGCCGCCACCATGGACTGAGGATTACTCACACAGTAGCAGTCAGGAGGTTAAGAAAAAATAAAGTCAACAATATTGATAGTTTTAATTTTCTGAGCCCTACCTGAGGTCACCCGCAATATTAGGTCAATGACATTTTGGTTCTCAGATTGGCCCTGCAAGGAGGAGGGATCATGATCTTCAGCATATTGGTGGAAAACAAAGGCTCTAATGTACTTAAATCCCATAGTAAAGTTTACTAAGTACATCCTCTGCCCAAACTGGTATACACGGGCAAGACTGAATCTCTCCCATGTCTTAGCCTATAGACTCTCCCCACTGTTGTGAAACTTCCTGTTGGAGCAAAGGAAAACTAAGAAAATTTTGGTTTCCAGTTCCTTACGTGATGTGTACGTTCAGATGTGCTCTCTTGCCTTGCTTCATGGAGACTTCAAGAGGAATGTGCTTGAACTCCTTTTGAGTTCTTCTTTGCATTAGTAAGCCTACACTAAAATGTAAACACAGTCAATTCAATGCTTGCTTTTCTTCTCTCCATATTCCATACCTTCTAGAAAACGAGCTCTGCCCAGGTTATTCCCATAATCTGCTTTGTAGCACCAAGTTCAAGTTGTAAATTTTAGTAACATTTTGGGGTGGGGGTAGAGAGATGACTTAAAGGTTCAAAGCACTGATTGCTCTTCCAGAGGACTCATGTTCTTTTCCCAGCGCGTGTGCGCGCGCGCGCGCGCACACACACACACACACACACACACACACACACACAAATCATTGGCTACAACGACTCCAGTTCCTTGAAATCCAATGTTTTCTTCTGGCCTCTGCAAACAATGAATACACATGGTGCAAAAGATATACAAGCAGAAAAAAAACCTCATAAAATAAACATAAATAAATCTTAGAAAACATTTTTGGAGTGTGCATCTATGTATGTGTGTATGTATTATGTATGTATATATGTATGTATGTGTTTAGGTGCAGAGGTGTATGCAGGTCCGCAAGGGCAAACATGGGGGTAGAGGGCAGGTTACAACCCTGGGTGTCATTCCTCAGGTACTAACCACCTTATTTTCTGAGAGACAAGATTTCTCACTGGAGCTTGCAAAGTATGCTAGCCTGGCTGGTCAGTGAGCCCAGGGATCTACACATCTCTGCATCCCCAGCATGGAGAGGGAACTAGTCATACATTCCACCATACCTGGCATTTCTAACATGGGTTCTTGAGTTCACATCCTGGTCTTTATGCTGGTAAGGCAAGAACTTTACAGATTGAGCCATCTCTCCAGCTCCCGACTACAGCATGTTTTAGGAAAAAACATGCTGCCATATTCCATCAATTCCCTCACTCAGTGCTGTTACAATATCAAGCTATATGTTTTAGCTCACCTAGGAAGAAAATTTAGCTCTGCTGGACTCAGTATTTGATGCCCATGCATTATGATTTGCCTTGGATTCATAAAGATCTGTTACACACTTGACTCTGTATTTGATGCCATGCATTATTATTTGCCCTGGATTCATAAAGATCTGTTACACACAAGAAAATACCTGCAAAGTTTACAAAATCAATGCAAATCAGGTAGATGATTACCCCTTCCCAAAGAACTTCACCATAGACATCCTTAAATAGAAAGCATCTCAGCTGCTATAATTTGACTTGATTCTTCCCCTGGGGATGCATCTTTTGCATGAATAAAGCAAAGCAGGGGGTAACAAAAGGAGCCTAGAACTGACAGCCTACAAACCTACACTGTGAGCCTGTCGCTATAGCCCTCAGTTATAACCCGGCCCTACAGGAAAGTGTGTTCTGTTCTCGGTTTCTTCTAGTGATATTATGCTGGTGTGAGTTGCCAGTAGTATCTGGGATTCCAAGTTGTTCTGAGATGGATGACCATCTTGCCTTAACTGTTCTTTCCCCAGACTCTTCTTCAGGTTCATCTTCAAACAAGTGGGGTTCAGGGGAGAAGCATAATTAGGAGATCCAAGCTAGTCAGAGGAGGATAGGCTACACTGAAACAAGACAACTATCGCCTCAGCAACCATCGCCACAGGCTATAGCAAGGAGCCACGGGAAGTACTCCTGCCTAAATCAACAGTCTTCTGAAATTATTCTGTCACAGGGAAGACAGAACTGTGAAAAGGCTCTTATAGAAATACAAAAGCTTAACCCAGCCCACCAAGGCACACATGTCAATTTTACTTGCATGTCACTGACTAGCTCTCATCTTGTGGCAGATCACCCTTTACTCATGATGGAAAAAGTACAATTCATCCCCAGGAACTTCTACAGACATAAAGACCCCCCAAGTACTCAGGAAGCTGCAGCAGTGTTGCAAAATGTACACAGTGGTGCTGAGGCTATCTACCCATAAGCAAAGAGCAGAGAGCTTTAGACTCCAGAACTCTTGGGGACACTCACCATGGGATTTCTGGGTGATCTGGCATGTACTGGTTGTTTGGAGGTTACTAGACACACCCCTGATTATATCAGCCAATTCTACCCATTCCCTTTTGAAAAGGACTGCTGGGTTCTTTTCAATTCATAACTGATGCTGGCCAAACATCCTTATGGGATGCTGCCACTAGGGCCATCTTCAAGGATGAGAATCGGACAAAATATACCTTGTTAAAGTTCCACTCTCAGAGAGATGCCTTTGTCATGAGATAGCCTTGCAAAAGCACCTTTCATCTATTTCAAAGGAAAGATGCCTTCTCACATTCCTTTGGCTTCTTTTATTGTAGGATTGTTTCCTATTTTAGGTAGATTGAAACATTTTTCTGCTTCCTCAATTTCTCCCCCCTAGATTTTCCCACATAGAACCATGGAAAAGAAACACAAACAAAGCAAGCTGTCGGTGTTAAGTCAATGGCCAGTTCTCTAGCTTCAAGTTTTCTCACCATTTTGGGTTGAGAGAAGCAGGTGTCAGGTCTCCTTGGGTGAAGTAGTTATTTTCAAGCCGCGGAAAGATTGTGAGGCTGATTTTGTCAACTCCTACACAGCCTAACACTAAGCACCCTTATTTAAAAAGGTGTCAAGATGCATTAGCCCAAGTGAATGAGAGCCCTAGGAGAAAGGAATGCCTGATCAAATGAAGTAAAGGAAAAAAGGGTTGATTATTCTTGATATTATAATAATGGGCACATGTCACAACTATCTCTGGTAATGTTTATAGGAGATAACATTAATAAGTAAAATAGACAGATTAAAATACACAAGTTTAAATCTTCTGTTCTTTCACTTCTTCAAGATGTGTTTTAATGTTGTTTTGTGATGTTCCAAGAAATAAGCACCCTTCTTCTTTGGGATACAAGAAATGTTGGGTGCAGAAAGATAGCTTGTAAATCTTGGTGTGTTAATCATGTATGCTAAGGGATTCGTTTCAGGCACATGCAGGTGCATTAGGAAATAGGAGGGATGAGAAGTGGTTGTCGTTGCCCTCTTTCATAGGGAAAAGGAAAGATGGGGAAAATGAAGGCACCACCACCACCACAGAGAACATGAGAGTATAGAAGCACAGAGGAGAAACTTCTTGGAATCCCTGCTCAGTGTGAGGAGGGGTATGCCTGACCACCCCCATTTAATATGCTTGGCAAATCCACAATGTAACTTCCACATGTCCCTTCCTTCCAAAGGTCATTCATCCACCCACAACTTCTCTACAAATTAACAAGGTTGCTCTTATCTGCCCGACTCCACATTAGGCACTGATAGCACCTAGGAAAGAATTGGGTTAGAAGACAGTGACAATAGAAGAAGGAAACTGGGACATGCCTGCGTAAGGTTTTATGACACTAATTGTCCAGGAGAGGATTCACTCTCAGGTCTTCAACACTCTCTAAATCTGTATTACCAAAATGTGGCAAGATGTGTGAGTTAGCTAGTGGAACTCTACCCACAGATGGGCAGAATCAGACTCTAGAGGCTTGGGGCCTGGAAACAACAACACATTTCCTCTCTGGCCCTAATCTACTGACCAGTCATGACCAAACTACTGCATGGTGTCATTTGCAGCCCCAATAACGTGTCTATACTAATCCCTGCCCGTAAGCAACACATTTTCATTGCACATCCAAAAGCACATTTAAGCCTCTTTGTCTCCACCATCTCATTGTCATTCTGAGTAGAAAGGTGAAGCAGTAGGGATTTCTGTGAGTGGGCTTGCACATCTATCATGCACTGTAAATGCGACTATTAAAACTGTCTGTGTTTCAGGCCTTAAACACCTCGCCATGCCGCTCAGCAAAGGACAAGCCACAATGTCATTACTTAAAAGTTGCCAAGAACAGTGCTTTTAATCTTACCATCCACAGCCATGTGAAAGCCGAATCAATCCTCAAAGTAGCATGAACTCCACAGACCTGGAAGGATTTTGATCCCACCACAGATACACCGACTGATGTTTCTGCTGATACAATGCAATTGTGTACCTCCCTCTCCCAAATTATAAGATGTCTGTTACCCTATGGCAGGGGATACTAATCAAGAGAAAGCAGGGAAGTGGAACACAGACATATCAGTGATCAGATGAGGGAATTAACTAGATAAGGGAGGGAGGACTTCCAAAGAGGAACTGTGGGGATGTGGAGTCACACAAGGCTCTGAATGCAAGAAAGAAGTTGAAGCTGAAAATCACCTCTAGTTTTTACTTAATAAAAGAAATGCAAATTTAAATAAAAATAGAAGAATAGATTTAAGGAAACTACCTGTATTCTGGATATACACTTAGAATTTTTATTCAGACTAGAACAGAGAAGTTGTGATATAAAGTAACAACACAAGTAGTCTTGTGCATTTACCACTATCCACGCCAAGTAACCACTCCCTACCCCATTTAATACACGCAGACACACACACACACACACACACACACACACACACACTCACACTTTTCACTTTCTTTCTTTCCCTCCCCTGATTCTCCTTGGTATAAACATCCTAAATTATTTATATTTAGATGGAAGGCATTCTTTGGCCTAACTGGGACTAGGGTAATCAAAGTATAATTGTGCTATAGATATGCTAATACATTATGCTAATATTTGATTAAGGAGACTATGAGACCTACAGAATGATGCTACAGCAAGCTTTGGGCCATGCGGGGGCAAAGGAAAAAAAAAAAGACTTCAGAAGAAGGTTACATGAGGAACTTAGGCTGTTGAAGCTAGCTGGGTGAGAAATAAATTCTGAACAAGAAGCATCTCTGTGAATAACTCTGTAAGTGGTAAGGCCAGGAAAAATAAACCTTAGCTCAGGGATTTGTCTGTTCAGACTCCAAGGAAGCAATTAAGGTAGGTTTCAGGCCCTGTGAGGAGACCCAACCAAGAGTACAGGCATGGTCTTTTCTGGAGACAGACTGACTGGGAAAAGCCTTTTGTTCTTAAGTGACCAGTGTAACATAAAACCACATCTTCAGTGTGTGGTCCTGTGGCTCAAAGTATCAGCTGTACCTGGGAACATAAGGTCCTACTTGCATACCTCCCTCTCCCCTCAACTCTGTGTGCGTATATGTCTGTGTCTCTGTTTCTGTAAGTGTGTGTGAAATCAAAATTTTAAGACTGCTATTAATTAGCTCATGACAAGAGATACTAATTGAGAGAAACCAGAGAAGTGAAACACTGAATCAACCCCCCCCCCCACAGGGGTTAGAGCCAAGAAATCTGCATTTGGTCAGGTCTCCAGAAGAGCCTCATGCTCACAAAGTAGAAATCATGTACAGAGAGTCAGTCAGTCTAAGAGTAAGGTTAGAGCAAAACAAAATATGAATGTTGGTGTTGCTGACTTCAGAGGGTCAGGTCCACACAGAGCTAGCTGTGCAGGGTTTTCAGTCATTTGGTAATGTGGAAATTCTTGACCTCTACTCCACTCTCTTTCCTTGTACTCTCCTAAGGCCATATTCCAGGCCTCAGAGTCATTCCTTGCTCAGGAGCTTTGAAATAAGCCAAGAGAACTCCTCTAAGATGAAGCTTCTCTCTAAATGGAAGCAGCAGCTTCTGCTGATGAGTTAAGGATTCAGTTAACGCTGCTGAAGCCTTCCTGTGTGCAGGCACAATTCCTGACTAGAATTCACCCCAACTTCACCATTAGGAACTCATATCTTATATTTTCTGCATTTTCCAAGATGAGTTCCCTGAAGCACAGAATTAAATCACTCACCCAAGATCACGGAGCAAGGACGGAACAGAACTTGGATCCTAACTAAAGCAATGTGGTGCCACAAGATTTAAGTGTTGCCTGAGTTTCCTTGGGAGAGATGACTCAGAAGCATGGATAGTAAAAGAAAAGACAGAGACAAAACAGAAACCTGTGAATACTAACAGTAGTAAATGTTGAGAGAAAAGGCCTTAACTGTTCTTTAAGGATCAAGTATTTCGGTACCCGTCCTCAGAGCATAAATTGTATTCTTAGAAGGACATTGATGCTGAGGAGTAGTCCTGGATCACTGTTGCTCAAAGCCCTTCCTTTCCACTCCCATCATGTCCCTTCTAACATCCTTTTCATAGAGCACTTATAGCCACCTCATGCTCCCAAATTCCTACTAAAAGAGATGATATCCAGGCATGGTGTAACAAACCTGTAATCCCAACCCTCAGAAGGCAGAGGTAGGTGGAACCCTGGAAGTTCAAGGCCAGCCTGATCTACATAGAGAGTTCTAAGCCAGCCAGGGTTACAAAGTAAGACCCAATCTAAATAGTAGTAATACTTCTAATAACTAAAAAACAACAACAAAGGTCCAAAACATTAAATTTGATAGCTTTTATACAATAGAGGAGACCCAAAAATCCATAAGGGAAGTGTGACCAATGCCTTATCACTTCCCTACCCCAGATCTTCAGTGGACACAGAAAATACCCTTGACCCCTAAAAAGCCTGCTATTTGCAGACAAGGTCCCAGCTCTAATGGGCATCATCAGCCAGCTCTCCAGAGATCCCTGCAGCTCTCACTTATTCACTCTCCTTTTGTACTGTATTTTGGAGTTTCATGTGGCTGAACTTTGATTCTGATTTTCCTGCTTATCTAGATCCCACCCTTCTATATTTCATCCATTCTTCTAGGTCAAACTTAAAATTCACTCCCTTGCTTCAGCCTTCTTTGCTCATCCATGGTAAATGTAATTTCTCCTCTGCTTCCATAGATGGAAGCTGACTATTGGACCATAAATGTTAATGGTCCTTAGTAGCATTTGACCACTAATCATGTATGGTTTCACCATTGAACTTTGCAATAATGACCAATTGTGGGTGTGTGTGCTCTATGTATGTTTGTGTTATGTTTATGTGTACTGTTCGACAACTGCTCTTTTATATGCATTCCTTATTTCTGTAACCAAGGTTCCAAGGTTGACATGAGATGCATGTTTGTATACTGTCAGCATTGAATCCACGCAGTGTACTTCTTTGTGCACAGGAGACCTTGTATTCACACAGCCTAGTCTGAAGAGACACAATGCTTCACACTCCTACAGAAGCATGTGTGATATGGCAATTTGTTTTTTAGGAATTGAAACTCAGTTTCATTTATTGCAATAGCTCTGTCTCCCGATCTGACCCACAATTTCCTCTTCAGTCCCTTGTCTGCTCAGGATGCTCCTGCTGCCTCTGCTTCCTCAGCAGATAGTGGAGTGCCACATAGCTCTTATGCTGCCCTTTGTTTCTGCTGGTTTCCTGGGTTGCTTGTTTTGCATGAATTGCACTCTGCTCATCCTTTAGAAAAATCCAGATAAGATTAAAAAAAAAAAAAACAGTTGCATAAAGTCATTCCTTATCCATACTTCCTCCTGGTATTATGTTGCCTTCCCCCCCCCAACAATGTTTAGTAAGCAATTGATTATATTTTTTCTGCCCTATTTGTTTATGAATTCCAAGAGGACAGCAACTGTTTCTTATTTATCTCCATGTCCCCAGGCACCAGTGTGGCACTCAGTGCAGACTCTAAGCTCGGTGCACTGAATGAGAGAATAAACGAATGAATAATGAAATAGAGAGGAAAGACCAAAGCAGACTTTTATAAATGTGGGAAGGAGCCTATCATTAGCCCAGTGGAGAATGTGATAAAATTATGCCACACAATAAGATACAGAGGCATGTTAATATGAAAAATGCACATGTACACATTTAGCCCGAACATTTTCCATATTTAAGTCATATCCCCTGCAATTCATTTGCAGTACTGAAATTCACTGGGGGAAATGGTTTATGGTAAATAAACTGAAGGAACCTCCACAGGAAGTGTAGCCTAGAAATAAATAAAGTAGGAATAACACCAGACATGGAGGTGGCAGAGTCTTTAAGAGCTGGGAGCCCGAGACCCGACGTCCTTCCTGGCATAAGAATTTTCTCCCTCTGGAACTAACAAAGGACTATCAGATATGTACCTAGCTTTTGAGACAAAGCTATTGCTCGGCCCACAACCTAGAATGTTCAAGGAAAAACGTAGTGAATACAGGTGGGACTACCCCAGGACATGCCCAGGGGAGGATCAGCTCCACCCTCACCCCTACTGTCGTCCCAGATTGGTTTGATGATAACTCTGAGGCTGAGTGGGTCTCAGCCTCCTCACCCAGTGGACTCACAGTCGAACTCGCCAAGCTGCCTGGGATCTTGCTTTCCTTGATCGCTTAAAAGAGATTTGATCAGGCCAGGTGGAGAGAAAATGCTACCTGTTAGAAATCACCAGCATGCAGAACGGGGAGGTGGAGAGGAAGAAGAGAAATCAAGCATGAAAAAGAAAAGGGAAATATAGCCAGAGACATAGAAAGCCTGTCAAACCTCTCCAAACTGCAACAAAAGCATGGGAGAGATAGTTTCTCTTTAATGAATGCTTTGATCAGCCACAGTTGATATAATAATTATATAAAACTAGAACAAGACAGAAATAAGGTATGTTTTTTTTTTTCTCTCAAGGAGCCTGTAACCTCTGCAATTGGTTCATATATTTAAGAAATGAATAAGGCCCTTCGACACAGAAGCACACCTCGGAAGAACCCATTTTCTCCTTTGACTTATGCAGGAGATTCTCGGCAAAGCCTGCATCCCTTTTCCTTCTTGCCTGGGAAAGGCTGCTCTGTCAGCCATGACTCTGAAAGAGAACTAATGGGGATGGAATTTTCCTCACATGTATCTTGTCAGGATTTCTCAGGCCAATACTGCTTTTTAATCCACAGTCTCACAACAGATCCTGTGTTCCCCCTCTACCAGAACCTTTCTCATTACTTCTCCTTACCTCTACCTCCACTCTGATTCCTTACTTCTACCTCCACTCTGTTGGTCATTTCCCAAAAAATAAGATACCCAAGGCTTATGGAAGTATTGACTTGGCTAGTCTCCAGAAGAGGAGGAGAAAGCATCATTCTTTTTTAAAATGATACTCCCACAAGCACGTGCTCTTTAGAAATAGTAGGGGAGAGAGGTGGTTACCATAGGAACAGAGGCAGACACACAAATAGGAGGCACACATTTCTCTCAAGGGAGTACCAGCAGAGACTCCTCCTTACTCCTATCACCATCAGAGCCTCTTTTGAAAGCTTTCTTCCCTGAGTTGGAAGACAGGCCAAAGTGAGGGAAAGGGGCATCCTCCTCTGAACTTCCAGATGATAGCTGGTGAGTCTGACTGAGCCACAAGTTGTTCCTGTGGTCCTCAGTGAGGACTGTTTGAATCTCAGTCTGGAAGGAAGAGAAGAAAAAATAGTGACTGCATCTTCAATCATCACAGGAATTCTTGTGACTGTTGGTATGACGTTGAGCCACAAGCTCATGAAAAGATGGGACAATCTCCTGCAATACCCATGCTGATTTAGAGCTCAGCCACATAGAAGGGTAAGAAACAGGAAGAAGGCAGAGACTAACAAACCCACTGATCACTTTGATTCCATACTGGCCCTCCATAGGAGCACACTGACTATGCCCAGAGAACCACAGGAAGAATGGAAAGAAAGAGAAAGGGAAGGCACAAAAGATGGGCTGTGGGAACCTCCTTTTAAAAAGTAAGGGTTGTACCTAACACCTCACTTAAGTAAGGTTCATGAAGTCTGAGGCTAACTCTACTATAACCAGATTAAAAAACAAATAAAAATATATCATTTAAAAAAACCAAAAAACAAAAATTCAGGTTTATAGTAATAAAAAGCCAACCAGATGTTTGGTAAAATCCATAGAAACAGCTGGTTGATTAAACAGCATTCAGGCCACAAGGAAGCTTTCAGGAAAAGATGATGGGCGGCTTTGTCAGGTGTGGCTCAAGCATAGCCTTGCCTGGGCGGTGGGACTCAGAGGCCATGGGGATGCCGCAGAACTGGAAGCCTTCCCCTGCCACATGCCGGACTCTGATTTATGGGGACTGGAACAATTTGTCTAAAGCTGTAATTTTAACTACCTCCGTGGTGAGCAGCCAATCAGTGGGCTTGCTGCACGCAGCTTTTACGAGTCCCCATAAAAGCAGCAAAATGAAAACTCAGGGGCCCTTAAAATATACTCCAAGGGTTTCTGCAGTGCAATTGGAGGCTTTTATGACTCCTGTCAGGACTTTTATGACCCCGTAAAACCAGGCAGCAGCCTGGCCTGAGATGAAAAGTGGCCCCACTGTCTTAAAGTCTAAATGGTCTGTACATTTACAAGGCCTCCAGGAAAGATGGGGGAACACGGCCAGGGCCAGGGGGTTGCCCGGAGTGAAGGCAGAGCGTGGGGCAGGACTGAGAAGTGGGAAGGGGAAGAGCTGGATCAGGAGAGGCAGGGGGTGAGGTGAGCATGCGTGCTTCAGCCTGTCAAAGCCCAGGACCCCAAATTTTCCTGCCACTCTGCACATAGGAGTAACAGAAGGGAGGATAGCCAGGCAAGAGGTACTGACACTGGGAAGAGGGAAACTGAGACACTGGGAATCACAGACTCCAAAGTACCATGTCAAGTGTATTAGCCCTTTATTATAACACTTGCCTTATAGGAAGGAAGCTGGCACTGAGGGAGAATGTTAGCCTAGTATCACTGCTCAGAGAACTTAGTTAAGTGTTCCCCGTGGTTCACAGAAAGTAGCTCCATGGGGTAATGGTATCACAAGGCTAGAGCCTGCCCTGTGCTTGAAAACAATAAACAACCCACGCTGCCTATAATACTTAGGCAGGAACTCTTATCGCAGACTCATTTTGTGTCATTGAAACTCACAGGATGATCCTGGACCTCATAATGCTCCTATCATCCATGCTGGCTGAACAGGTACAATACGCTTCACAGACTGTGCCCCCAAGAACCCACCACCGTCCTTTAGTAAACATAAGCAGAAGACTTAGAGCAAGATGGTGTCACTTTCATTATGGGAGCAGACAGAAGCATGAGCTTCTCTCCAGAGAAGGGCAAGTGGCTTTTAGGGGCACAGAGAATAAAGCCCCCAGAGTAAGACTACTCTCATTTCTCAGTTCCCATCCCGCAGAACATACAAGGCAGGAGAGGAGATAGGAAGCTCACCTCATATCTCAGAGAAGGTGAATACAACAGAGTATAGGCATATAAAATTCCACAGTAGAGCCAGGAGGCAGATATTCAGAGACTCAGTGAAAGCTATGAGGAAAAGGGTCAATGTCCCTCAAGCATGATTGCCTGTTGGGGCTGAGGGTCACCCTGGTTGAGGAAAGAGATAAGAAAGCAAGTGATCCATTTGGATGTGTTACCATGCATCTTCCACTTACAGGGGTAGCATCCTCCATCTGGCCAGGCTATATATGACAGGCTAGGGCAGTATCACCACACAGACACTGGAATCCACACAGAATATAACACATACTCAGAGAGTCATGTTGACTTCGGGGCCACAGGAGTGACACGGAGCCAGCAATTATTCCTCCTCCACCATGAATGCTAGCAGGAGCCCAGAGGGGCGGCAAGGCAGGTATGAAGATGACAAGGCCCAGCTGTAAATCCCAAGATACCATTATGTACACTGAGCCAGTCCTTAATCTTTGTGAGCCTCTTTTCCTCATCTGTAAAGTGGAGATAAAATATTTGCCTCATATGGTTGCTCTAAGGATTAAAAGAGATAAGTTGTGTAAGGCAGGATTTGAGCAGCATCTTAGTAGACAGACAGGGGTTCCTCAGTGCCCACAGAGAAGGACTGAAATTTCAAACAGAAAAAGTGACAGTGGCAGCAGGCATAAACCAGTAATCAAAATTTAGGTACAACCAGACCCCCACAATCTCTACAGCAACCATCTCCTGTAGGGAGTCAACGCGCCCATTCTTAAAACTGTACAGTGACTACTTAGTTCATATTGTTGTTCGTCCTAAGGGGCTGCAAACCCCTCAGCTCCATTGGTCCTTTCTCTAACTTCTTCACTGGGGACCCTGTACTCAGTTCAATGGATGGCTGTGAGCCTCTACATCTGTGTTAGTCAGGTACTGTCAGAGCCTCTCAGGAGATAGCTATATTTAGGCTGGCTTGCCCTTCCTGCAGTCTCTGCTCCATAGTTAATCTCTGCAACTCCTTCCGTAGGTATTTGGTTCCCCCTTTTAAGAAGGAATGAAATGTCCACCTTTTGGTCTTCCTTCTTCTTGAGTTCCTTGTGGAATGTGGGTTGTTCTTCCTGTATTCCAAACTTCTGGGCTAATAACCACTTAAATTGATTTTTATTAGTAGTGGATTCTCAGGTCTATGCCATCTAGTCTACCTATGTTATATAAGACAGCAAAAGATAAAATGTATTTAGATTTTATGGTTATGGGTTCTCTTGTGCACTGATATTAAATGTTTTCATTGTAATGTCAAAAAAATAAAAAATAAAAGTGACATTTGTCCCAGTTTAAAAAAAAAAACTGTACAGTGACAAATTAGAGTTGAACATACTTATGGGGTATAAAGAGATATCATTTTCATACAATGTGAAATGGCCAGATCAAACCATCTCTCACCCCATCCGTCACTTCAGACACCCGACATCATCTGTGATAAGAGCACTCAAGATTGACCCCCCACCCAGTAGGACTAAAACCCGTAGTGTTCAACTGTCCATTCCACTCACCCATGGTGTCAGCCTATCGGAAACCGTCAGATTTGCTCTTCCTAGCTGAGCCTCTGTCTGCTTTCGTTTACTTTTTTAATTTTAAAATTATTATTATCTATTTGTATGCATGTGCAAGGGGGGTGTTTAAGTGTACACACAGAGGTATGTGATGTATGTGTGTGCGTGCGTGTGTGTGTGTGTGTGTGTGTGTGTGTGTGTGTGTGTGTGTGTGTAAAACCTTGGACCTCTTCTTATCTGACATCCACATTCCATTCTCGGCCTCTATAAATCCACTTATCGTCTTGGATGGTGTTCTTCAAGCTTATCCATCAATTTTGTTTTACTTTTGAAACAAAGTCTTTAACTGTCCTGAAACACTCAGAGTCAGCTACACAGGCTGGCCAGTGGGCCCCAGGGATCTAGTTGTTCCTCTGCACTAGATGACAAGTATGTGTCAGTTTGCCTAGCCTTTGTTAATTTGAGTCTTAGGGGATGGAATTTTGGTCTTTAGGCTTGCAAGGCAGGTACTTTACCCACCACGTTATCCCCTATCTCTGTCTCTGCTACCATCTCCTCAGACCTCTTCAACCTCTGCTTATCCGCATTCTACTCTCTACCTCGATGAGTCCATTTGTTGTGTTTCCAGACATAAGTGCTATCATGTAATAATTATTTTCCTGTTTTCATTTGCCAAAATATTCTCCAACTCGATTCACACTCAGGCAAATGGCAGAACAGCTTCCTCCTGTAAGGCTGATGATTAAGAATAATGTGACTACAAGCAGTCAGCCACACAGCCATTGCTTCAACATTCTGATGTCAAAGCCTTAGAAATAAGTACCAAGAAGTGCTATTCTGCTTTTAGTTTTTTGGGGAACCTCTGTAGTGACTTCACAAGAATAGATTCCATCAACAGTTCTCTACATGGAGATCTCTAGACGCAAACTCACTGGACCAACATGTCAGAAATATGTTGTGTCAGGTGTAGTGATGTGGTCATAATAAAGAACAGGGTGTCCTTGTCTTCCTTGATTCCTATCTGTACAATCTGTTCTCAAGGCATTTAGATACTCTTCTTAGAACACACATTGAAGGTGTCATTATCTGATAACTCTCCAGGCATTTGCTACAGCTCACAGGTCTCCTTTCCAATGGGTAAGCTCTCTGAGCTCTATAGGTTGCCTCTGCCCCTCTGCTGACTCTCCCCGTTGCTTCCTCCCACCCCAGATCAAATTACTATTCACCAGGATTTTCACATTTGCAATGCTCATCACTCCAGCTCCGCTGGGCTGACTCTTCATCATTCACTAGTCATCACCTCTAAAAGAGGCTGATGGCTTAGTTCCACCATGTTGACATGCAGATCAACCAGCCACTTCTTTTAAACATATACTCAGTTTTCAATTCATGTACACAGAGAGCCTCCATCCTAGAACTTGGCCCCTTATCTGGAGGACAATACACAAGGAGTAAAAAAAAAATTACTAAATTACTAAATAGACCAGTCTAGAGTGGAAAGGATTCAGAATACATTGCATGAGCTGTCAAGTGTTTAGTCATCCATGTTTACCATGGAGCTAATAGTGATTGAAGCAAGACATTGGCTTAAATGGGGTAGAAAAAGCAATATGGCTAGGCTATAGGGATGCTTTATGGGGTTGAAGATCTGTGGTTGGAAGCCTGACTGCTTTCAATCATGCAGGTAAGAAGGAGAAAGGGTGTGGATTATGACAGTGGATTTTAAATACCAGACAAAAGCCATTCAAAAGTAAATTCAGGAGACAATTGGAAATCAGGATAAGACCCTTAGTTGGCTTCAAGGTATCTACTCCGGTTCATGGTAGCCAGATGGGTGTGTGGCTTAAGAGTAAGAAGTCACTCTGTGAATGTGAACACAGAATCTAGTTTTGGTCACCTCAAATACAAACTCTGTGAGAGTGACACATACAAGAGGAAGTGTCCAACAAGCAATTGAGAAATAAACCTTATGTCCAGAATGGCTAGAAACATAAATTTATGAGTTAAAGGCCTCAGACTAAAAATCACTGAAATGGCTAAAATAGCCTTTGGTGTTTGTCTAAGATCCAGCAGAGGCTGGTCAACTTAAAGTAAACTCCTGAAAAAAATGTGAACAGTTTAAAAACAATTGGGACAGAGTTGCTTTCCCTAGCAAATTCCTATGACATACAGCTGATATTAGATGTCCCCTGTCATTATTTGCTTCCTGATAATACCATGAATTTTGCATCAATGGATATCAACTGCTTATTTGGTTAGATGGTTAGATAGCAAGCCTGTGGGATCCTTGCCAACTTTGCTTGTACTTTTGTCACAGAATAGCCCTTTCTTCTCCCAGAATTCAACACCAGCCCCCTTTACCCTTTAGAAGCATATTGTCAGTCTTGCAGTAGGTCCCTGTGACTGAAGGTTTTAGTGAACCCCACAGATGCTATGTTGTCGTTTATATATGCACAGCCATGGTAAGTTTTAATTTTAAGTTAGGCACCACAAGAAATTGATGCTAATAATTAATAATGAGCTAGAAACATAATAATAGTGTTCTTGTCTGAGAATAAAATTTTGAGCTTCTACAAATCACAAAATTCACAGAGTGCTTCCTTGGCCAATGCAGAATGAAGTTTATCACCAAGGTGAGGTGCTCAGATAGATGCCAATGGTAATTAAGAATAAAACTCTTCTCCTTGGGATCACCATTGACTTCTAACTAGCCATGTCCAGTAGATGAGGTTTACACTGACATTTCAAACTACTGGCTGTCACTGTCTCCTCCACTCTCTCTAACCTTTGGGAACACTAGCTTTCTTCTGTTAATATTCTTGATTATTTCTTTCTTTATCTCTTGCCTTTTAAAATTTCTATTCCCTTTCAATTTTTATGTCTTCAAAATTCATAGGTTTTTTTCCCCTTGTCTTAATTGTATCTACATAGGAAATTTGTATACACACGTGCACACATACACACACACACACACACACACACACACACACCTTTATATATAATTTGCAAACAATGATTACAAAAGTGTTAGCGTTAGCCCAGCACTTCCATATACACAACTTCTGGGATTTGTAAAACTGGAGGCCCGGTAGGCATTTCTAAAACAAGATGTCAACATTCAGCTCATCATCTCCTACCACAAAGCCCTCTTCTCTTCCTCCGACTAATTACCTCATTATCCAAGCCCAAGGTACTGAAAATCTTCCAGGTGCATTGCTTTCCCCCAACTGCAACAGACAACAAACTGTGTGTTCTAGCTTCTAACGTCTACTGTTCTTTATTTGTATTGCTCAGGCCTCGACATGCAGTTTTGATCCCTCCTGAAGGGATGGTATAAACTCCTGGAAGTCATTCCACTCAATGGCTTTCATTTCCAAAGTATATTCCACTGGGCATAGTATCCCACACATCTAACCTGTGCCATTTCCTTCTCACACATGAGGGGTCCCTTCTTCAAGTCAGAAGTTCTATCTCATAGCATGCTTGTCCACAATTGCAGGCATGGGAAATCACCTAGTGCACTTTAAAAATCAGATTCCTGGATCCTACCCCAAATCTACTTGGTGGGCTAACTCCAGCAATATGCTGGGTTTGTTTCCAAACTTCTAAAAGTTCTTATGACACACCTTCTGTGTAGTTGGCAGTGGAGCTAGGTTCATAATAGCAAATGGCTTGTGTCTTCTCTGGCAATACCTAGTGCACACACACCTCCTCAGCCTTCTGGCCACAGAAGCAGTACTCATGCAACATACCTCCTTGCTGGCCATTGTTCACGTGGGACATGTTTAGGCACCTAGACCCAAGCTACGCAAATATAGCTCCTTTCATAGAGAATTTGTAGAGGGGGAGCATGAAGAACTCAGTCATTCCAGATGGCTGTGCAGCTCTTGTCTGCTGTATTCTACTGTGTGGACTAGAGAGATAGACTAAGCAATTCCGCATAATGAGAAGAACAGAAACCACGAAAGGAGCAGCAGAACTGACATGCTGGTACTATCCTTGTCCTTGGTACCAGTCTTTTTCCTTGTTTGTTTTTGCAGTTCTGGGACTGAGTCCAGGGCTGCACGCATGATGGGCGGACACTCTATCACAGTGCTATATTGGAAGCCCTGGACTATTCCTGAAGCCAAGCTCTATCACTGCATTTACAGTCCAGGAAATCATAACGTGTTTTGAAGGGAGTTCTTTTCTTGCTTGAGCAATGTTGAATGGTTTCCACTCAGGCATTGAAAATTAAGCGGATTAATAAACAGGAGATACACACCCAGTGAACGCCTCCACTCACACTTTTCCGCTGCTGACTCCAGCCTTTCCATCCCTACTAGATGCCCCACACTTCCACTGTACATCATGGTTTAGAGTGTGCATTGCCCTGCTCCCTGCTCTTTCCTACCTATCTTCCTCTTTATATACCTTAGCAGGTACAGCTTCCTCTTCGTGTATCTGGGCAATTAGCTTCCTCATCGCTGAAGATTTGTTTCAAGTTCTAGTTCCCTTGAATCCTTCCCCAGGCCTTTAGTGGAGAAATGTATTCTCCCGTGTAACTTAAAGCAGCTTGTGTTGAGAACCTGTAAGGCTTTTGTCATATGTCACCACAATCACCTGTTGTTTGCTGTATCCCGCTCTGGACAAGGTGAGGGGAAAGAGCTCTGTTTTTTAGCATCTTTGATTATCATTTGACATAGTGCTAAACATATAGAATGAGCTCATTATATTTTTGTGATATGAATACCTGAACTAGTCAACCAATTAACCAATCATCTATTAATTACTCATTAATCGGAAGCTGTCAGAGGAAATGAAAGAAAAAAATGACGGTCTATAGCTTATAATGGTTCTGCTTCTGACTTGCAAAGAAAACTTACTTGTGACGGGACTGCTCTTGTCAATTCTACCGTAAGCAGGTGGATGGTTGATATGTTTCTTTTATTTTTTCCCATTACAAAGGGAAGAAAGAAGGTCATGGGCGGAGCCTCTTACCAACCCTGCTGAAAGAGATTCTGTTCAATATTGGCTAGAATATCTCCTCAGCATGAGGTCCTTAGGAGCTGAAAAGGTGCTGTATCTTCTTTATAGTGCATACTACACTGCTAAATGTACAGCAAGCATCAACCAAGCTGCATGACTCATCCAGCCCTCTTAGTGTGTAGTATTGCCTCTCTGTTACCTCTAGTCAATGTTCTTATCCAGATTATAGAGTTTGTACATCACAGTTACAGGGCAGTCTATCAGGTAACTGGGTTCACAGCCCACTCAGACACTTGATTAAGATTCAAATTGATGTAGCATCCTCTTTCTCTCTCTCTCTCTCTCTCTCTCTCT